>NC_085137.1:513851633-513901633 GCF_035046485.1 Aedes albopictus | reverse complement strand
GCCATCATGAGCAAGCAGCAGCGGCCAGAAGATTCTTCTATCCCATTCAACGAACTGCAAGAGCCACCCACCCGCGAGAGTAAATCGCTGTGGGAAAAAAGCTTTTCCCGTTTTTAGTTTGTTTTGGGTCGTTCCACCTCCCCCCGTCCTCTTGGAGTCATTGTGTGGTGCTAAACTGGTTCTACCTATTCCTAGTTGTTCTACTTTTGTAGGCATCGTTTCGCGTGATGTGGGTTGTTCCCGCCTATTCTGAGTCCGCCAATTTGCTGGGCCTCTGATCGGTTTTGGCGCTGCTCGAAGGTGGAAATGACTCAAAGTTTCCCGGCGTCAAACATGATAAACTTCAATTTGCACAATAAATCATAATTCTAGCTGGTAGGTAGAACTACAGCAATCGATGAGAGGGCACGAGCATGGATCCAAAAGTGCTCATGGTCGATGGTACTCCGATGGAGACAGGTTCCGTTAGCGTGTTCTACGATGATCAATCATGGTGGCGGCGCCGGGCGGCACAAGACGTTGGGCTCAGAATGGATCGTTGTGTGGTCTCCGAAGCGATTTCCAAAGACGATTATTACTGTCGATTCGCTTTTTTCTACGTGGGTTCACAGCCATCGAAGCTTTCTCAAATGGTCGTGGGGTGTCGTACCTACCAGAATTCCCTCGGAGGCGATCGTGTGAAAACATCTCAACGCCACATGCTGCGATGTCATATTTGTTATTGAGACAGCTAAACTATCGATCCATGAACGCCCAGTCGAACGAATGTCCGAAGATGCTGGTTCACATTCCTTAGTTCCATGCTCTCAAAATAGAAAATATCTCAAACCGATGCATCAATCTTCGCAACTCGGTTTCAATTACGTATCCAAAAATCGAAACCAATAATTTATCTGGCTAATTCCGTGCCAATGTTTTGTGTTCTTTCACCCACGTGGCCCCCGCCCTACTTCATTGCACTGTCCTACCCCTCACTTGGAACGCCTTCGAACGACCAACAGCAGGCAGCATAGGCGTAGCCATACTGAAACAGAGGTGGTTTTGGTTCCCTCCCCCTAGCCGTACTCAACTCAAGATTATCAAAAACTCCTAATACACGCAGAACACGCATCCCGCTAAGGTCTGATTCGTCTCAGAGAGAAAGAAATATTTTAAGAGTGACTTGAGACGACGCATTATTCTTGCAGTTTGCCTCGCGATTTGAAAAATGCAAATACAGTGGTAGACATTTGTTTAGCCTAAGCATTTTTTTCTATTTTTTTCGCAACTTTAATAATTTTATGTTCTTTTTTTAATTTCTGGAAGATTTTCTAAGTAATTCACATTAACTAATGGAATGAAACAATATATTATTAATTTTGCTGCCGTAAAATACAAAAAAAAATAGAAAATTGCCTAGACAATCGTTTAGCCGAATTGTACAATTTTTAGAATTACATGATTTTTTTTTTTTGTTTTTATTTATGTGTTTTTTAACATAACGCTAATTCTACACTTAGAATTACATGATAAAAACTTTCAAATTTTAAAACATATTTATCACAATAGTTTGTATGGTGTGGTGACCTACATTATAAACGATTCGGTAATTCGGAAGTGTTGCCATATAAATTTTACATGCACATCATATAAATATGTCATAATATTGAAAATGTTTCCAACTTGAGTTTTTTTTTTAATTTTTTTTAACTAGTGTTAATTCCACACTCAATACCAACTTGAGATTTTTTGCAGTTTTATGCATTATATAGAGTGCAGGTTGAAAATCTACTAAAAACCATGTTTTTATCAGAAAAAAAACTGCCGTAAACCTTAAAAAACACGTACTGCTTAACCCTTTGGAGCCGGAGGGGTCATATATGACCCCGGCGATGAAACCGAGCATAACAAACGTGTTCGACACCAGCGAGGTTGCGCCGACAGCGGCGAAAAAAATCGGCTCCAAAAGGTTAAATCAAAGCGTTTACTACTATCACGTCTTGCAATAGCTCACAATATGTTCTAGACTATTCTGGCTAAAAATAATCACTAGCATGCAATCACATTTGGAGTAATGGCACACAATGTATTCAAATTTCTAGAATGATCTACTTGCTTCACAATTTGGACGTTCCACATTGGAGTAAATCATATGAAAACCTGATCATAAGTCGAAAAACTCAAAATGAAGTAACTGGGTTTTCCGTTGTGTTTTTGCCAAGTGCAGTTATCGTGTAATCGTTTGACAGCTAAGCAGTGTCCAAATGTTTTGTTTACGCTTATCAGAAGAGGTTTAGTAAAGCTTAATTTTAGGTGTTTTCTTTGATATAACTCACAGCGCGTGCAAGTTTTGACCGTACAAAGTGAGTAAAATTTATAGTCAATCAATTCAACGATGCAGTTTGTTAATGAAGGTTAATGTTGTTGTTCTGTTAATTTGAAACCCAAACAAAATGACGTTTAGTTTACATACAATATATGAAAATATTGGGAAAAAATATTTGATGGAATCCTTTACCGTACATTCAAAATGAATTAAGTTGATTTTCCGGCTGTTTCCGGGAAATCTTCTTTTAGTGCATGATAAAACTATTGTTCCTCTTTCAAATGCAGAAAGAAAACCTTCCGGATGTTTCCAATTTCAAAAGTTGCAACACTTTGAAAAAATCGGGATAATTATATTATTATATGATATTATTTGCCTAAAACACTATTTGGCCCTCAGAACGTATTTTTGCTGAAAACTAGAATTCAACAGCTTTCAAGCAAAAAAAAAAAGATTTAAAATCGCTGAACTCGTTCAAAAGCTTTGATTTTTTGAAAAATTTTAGTTTCGAAAAATCTTGATTTTCACAATTATAAAATTGGTCACTCTAATGACGAAATAAGAGAAATGCGAGTCTAATTATTTTTGATAAACTACAAAACCAACAAGTATTAAGATGTTCGGAGACACACTATATCGATTTTCTATGGAATGGTTGTATTATTGAAAAAAAAAAAAACTTGTTGAAGTCGGTTAGATTGGTTGTTTCTCACTGCTAGGTGAATTTATTGTTATAAAATTCATTGAAAACTATGAAATACGTTTCATTACTAATTTGGGTTGCATTTGGGTTGCGAAAGATCAGTTTTGATATACTAGGTGCTCCGCTGTGCGTTCCTGTCAAATAAATCATGCCAAAAATGAATGTGGTTCAAAACCGAGACCCTTTTTTAATATATTTCTTCAGATGAAATAAAAATAAGCCAAATGCTTCGCCATTTTCACCATTTTTGTGTGAACTTATGCGTTTAAATAAACGGGGCACAAAAATGGCAGCTTTTCCACTTTGCAGTCTTAACCCACGAGCGATCGCGCTGTTGTATTTTGTACAACACTTTGAAAAAATCTCGCTTTTTGTACTCAGCATTAGCGTTGTGCTGGCGATGGTGGCCAACCACGCGAGTTACGGAAGGTTAAAATTCTTTCAATAATGCTAGTATTATACAGATATGCAAGCAGTAGGAAACGTCTGTCTTTATTACTACACAGAACTATTTATTTTAGCTCTTATCAATCCCATTTTGATGTGTAACCTTTCTAAAACCTATATACTCAATTTGCTTACGACATTTTATACCATTATTTTAAACATTTCCTACAATAATTCTGCGCCATATTATCAAAACAACTAATCGAGCTTAAATTTGAGTGTTTACAGTACATATTTTCTTTGCAGAAATTTATATATCAACTTTTCTTTTCATCGGGATTTTTTTTTTAATATTTCACTGAATTTCAATTCAATACTTATGACGTGTTAGCAATTCAATTTATTGCTAACACGTCATAAACTTAATGCCTTGGGGTAAATGTCCGAAATATGTATGTAGGTAGCCACCATCCTAGCTTGAGTCTTGCTCTGCATGCAGTTCCACTTGATAATAAAGATTGAATTTCATTATCACGTGGAGTAAATGCCCGAAATATGCTCACAAAATTGAAAAAAAATCTATTGAAAACAAAACTTTCATTTTCCTTGGCCAAACGAATGTCTAGGCAAAAAATGACACTTGAAGGATTGTATCCTCGTTTTCGTTTCAGTGTATACGTAATTGTGATGTATCACCTTTTGATAAAACAGTACGAGAGTACTAAGCGAATGTCTAATGTCTATCACTATATCAATTCCTCATAATTAATTTTGGTTGGCTTTTTCGGTGTATCTAATATTACTCAAAGTACAGTATGACCCATACAAATGCGACAATCCAAGACTATGATTTTCTAGGGATTATTTCCAGTGAGTTCAACTTTTATAGAGGAGAATACGATTAGAAGGTCATTGTCAAGCTTTCCTCTAATTTTTAAAAGAAAACTAATTAGGATGATAACTAAAAACACATAGAAACTATCATGAAATATAAACTCTTATCTACAACTCCGTTTGAAATTGATGGTAATGTTTTTTTCAAATGTTCGAGAACCAAAAACTAAGAAAAATGCAACATATTAAAATTCGTATTTAATTTAAAATAAATTAATAAGTTTTTTTCAAATGTTCGAGAACCAAAAACTAAGAAAAATGCAACATATTAAATAAAATTCGAATTTAATTTAAAATAAATTTATAAAAAAATAACACTGTTTGGTTTTTTCAATGAATAAATGATAAATGAATTAATGATAAATAATAATAATAATAATAATAATAATAATAATAATAATAATAAATTATATCATATGCTGATTTATCGACCGTATTCTATTAATAACTTGATGATTTTGTGGCTATATCGGTCTCTTTCTACTCATAGTATAAGGGAGTAGAGATCAAAGTGGATAATGAAATGATAGATATGATAGAATTCGCTAGGTAGCGAACAAGTGTGAAAATTTTTATAGAAGGTGAAATTAGGCAAGTAGGCCATGTATTGAACGAATACATCGAATGCGTGAAACTTCTGCCGTGCGACCTGTGCTTTTAAACAGATCGGCTTGGTTGGTAGTTTTCATACCACCTTACCAAGACTGGCAAAAGTTTCAGGCACCCGACTGCCTAATGTATTGTTCTGTTTTCATCACAAATTCTATCGATCGGTAGCTTTTTCGGAAAAAGCTCCGAAAAAGCTACCGATCGATAGAATTTGTGATGAAAACAGAACAATACATTAGGCAGTCGGGTGCCTGAAACTTTTGCCAGTCTTGGTAAGGTGGTATGAAAACTACCAACCAAGCCGATCTGTTTAAAAGCACAGGTCGCACGGCAGAAGTTTCACGCATTCGATGTATTCGTTCAATACATGGCCTACTTGCCTAATTTCACCTTCTATAAAAATTTTCACACTTGTTCGCTACCTAGCGAATTCTATCATATCTATCATTTCATTATCCACTTTGATCTCTACTCCCTTATACTATGAGTAGAAAGAGACCGATATAGCCACAAAATCATCAAGATAATAAATTATAAATTTACCTTTGTAATAGATATACAAATACTTAGTATTTAGAAACAGTGTAAAAAAACCATTTTCAACATTTTATTTATCATAAAATTACCATTTGTCTCAAAGTTACATTTTCAGAAAAAGTATCATTATTTTCAAGCCAAAACATGATATTTTCTTATCCGAATCACCAACGAACTCCTGAAGACCTTGTTCAGCTATAAAAAAAAATCTGACAATTATTAATAGATAGAAAATGACTGAAAAAAATAACAAAAAATATTACATTAAAAAAGGCCTCTGACACACGTGGACGATTTTAACCACAAAGAATGAACTATACTTACACGCTAATGTGCAATAATTAAAAATAAAAAATTATTAAATTAAAATGCTCCATATAAAATTGCACCATAAAAAATTTAAATTTTACCTCAGAAAATAAATAATAATTGATAAGGCTGATACAAATTTTATTTTCACTTTTTGTCTTCAAAAATGTTTGGCTAAATTTTGCATTTTGAGGGGGCAAATAAAAAAATATTTATCAAAACATCGGGTCTTCGCAAAAATTCTTTAACAAATCCGAGGAGTTTTTAATATTTTTCAAATTAAATACTTTATTATTTTTAACCCCCCCCTTGACCAACCAAAAAGTGCTAGGACAAAAAGTGAAATAAATATTTGTAACGGCCTAATAAGTATTAACAAACTGCACCATACAAAGATGATTTGCTCCATAAAAAATAAAAATTAACGGAGCGTTTATAACGGAGAGCAAAGGAGAGTTACATAGGCGTTTGGGGGAATCCCAAGGGAATTCAATGAGGTACTATAAAATCACGGGGTTGTATCAGGCGGTCCCAACAGGTTTTAAAACGGTACAAGGAGGTCTCAGAGGCATTAAAATGGGGTTTCAGAGGCCTTCAAGTGGGTCTGATGAAGTTTAAGAGGCGTTTCAGGAGGTGCCAGTGAGGAGGTATCGGGGTGTTTAAGGCATGGTTTAAGGTTTCAGGTCTCAAGGCCGTTTCAGGGGCGTTCCTGGGGCATTTTGGGGAGTTTAAGGGGGTACCAGGAGCTCTCAGGGGCGTTTCAAGCAGAACCTAAGGAATTTCAGGGGCATACCTGGAGTTCTCAGGGACTTTTAAGGACAAACGTCTTGAAATCCCGGTTCAACAGTGCATCAAAACTTCACACGCACAAATTTGAAAAAGCAAGCTTCAAACAACAATGAAATTTATTATTCTGTTCTTGCTCACTTATAATAAGCTTAAAATATGAAGCTCAGGTGCGCTGGTTTTGTTTACGAAGAGATTTGTGCCCTCAAAATCGTGAGTAGGTGCCAAAGTCGGCCATTGTGGCGGCCATATTGGGATTCTAACAAGTCTGTCCTTAAAGGGGTCCCAAAGGGCTTCTATGGGCATCATGAGCCCTCAGTGGCGTTCAAGGAGTTACCTGGAGAGCTCAAGGGCGTATTCAGAAGGCTCCAGGGTGTTCGAGGTGGACCCTGCGGAACTACCCTGAAATCCGCTAAGATCTTTCGAAGTCTCCTTACGGCTCCTCCTTACGAAGTCTCCTTACGGTCTCCTCCTGGTACCTGGATTTCTGATATCTCCTGGAACCTCGTAGAACCCCCTGAAACGCCCTTAGTACCTTCTGGAACTTCCCTGGAAACGGTCCTGAGGGCACCTGGAAGCCTCATGGAACCCCAATTAATCCAACTAACGGTGATGGCGCCTTTCTCGTGCCTTCAAAAACCAATTTCAACAAAACTCAAGTGACATGTTGATAAATATCGCACTTTCATACATGTCATAAAATTCCTTTTCATGACACATTAATCATATCGTTTATCTGACATCAAGCTTGAGCCTTGAACTCCATATTTAATGATTTTAAAGCCAAATACTCCATCAAACAGCCGCTATATTGTATTTTGAGACGCCATCTGGGATATTCTAGTCGCCAATTTTTAACTCCGGTCGTCTTTCCCATACCAAATATACCCATATTTATTGATTTTAGGGCCTAAAACTTCATTAAACAGCCGTCATCTTGAATTTAAGGCCGTTGTTTTGAATTTTTACCGCTATATTGGATATTTTTGGACTCCAGATATCTTCCTCATTTGAAATATACTTATACAAATTGCATAGATATAGAGCCTAAAACTCCATTAAATAGTTTCTATCTTAAATTTGGAGTAGCCATCTCTGATTTTAGACTGCCATCTTAGATATTTTGGTCGCCATTTTTGGACTTCGGTCATTTTCCTCATACTAATTTTGGATTTCAGGCCGCCGTCTTGTATGTTAAGGTCGCCATTTGTTCCTAGCATTTTTCATTATTTTAGAGCCTAAAACTCCTTTAAACAGACGCTATCTTAAATTTGAAGTCGCCATCTTGAATTTGGAGCCGCCATCTTGTATTTTAGGGCGCCATCTCGGATATTCTAGTCGCCATTTCTGGACTGCGGACATCTTCTCCATACCAAATATATCCATGTTGCATGGTTTTAGAGCCCAAAACTCAATTAAACAGCCACCATCTTGAATTTGCAGCCGCCATTTTGGATTTGAGGTCGCCATCTTGGATATTCTGGTCGCCATTTTTGGAGTCTATACTTGTTCCCCATACCAAGTATACCCATATTTCATTGTTTTAGAGAAAAAAAAACTCAATTAAACAGCCACCATCTTGAATTTGAAGCCGCCTTCTTGAATATTAGGCTGCCATCTTGAGTTTTGGATCGACATCGACTGGTCTCCAGTGTTGATTTTCGCACAAAATTCATCAACCATGCTGCAGGTTACAAAAATCACCGAAGTTTGATGTGTCGCATGATGGGGCTTGATTTAGTTTTATATACGGCCAGTTCTGCCGGTGCTGGTCCGGATCACTGAAACAGCCATAACTCCGGAACGCCTTGACCGATCTAAACCATTTTTATTGCGAACAATGCGGTAACATTCCGGATGGATTCGAGCTATAATCCGTAAAATCGGCCAATGGGAAGTGCCTTAAAGTGAGTTAACATATTTTGCTCACAGACATACATACATACATACACACATACAGACATCATCTCCAATTATCGAACTGAATTGATTGGTATATGCAACATGATCCTCCGAACCTTTTTTCCGAAAAATCGTTTTTTGGATGAATTTTGAGTGAAAAAAAGTGTACGAGAAAGGCAAAAAATAAATAAATAGCAGGCAAAACTCACAATGAATTACAAAATGCTTCAAAATTAGTGACGCATGCCACTGTTCAAAAGCTAGACGTCAAACGAAAAGTATGCGCATTTAGATATAACACATCGAAAAGACTGAATTTGAAGTGCTTCTGATAAGTTTAAAAAAAAAAGTTTCACCGTTGATTTTTCCATTTGTTCTTTTTTCACACTACTTTTTCGTTGACTATTTTTATCTGTTTACATTTTTCAGTACATTTTGTATGGGACTATGCCTCAAGCTGTGGCTGCTGAAGCAACATTATTTCGGTGCAGGAGAAAAGAGAGTAAAGGCACACTACAAGAAACTTGGTTATATCTTTCCCAGCAAATGCATCATTTATACATAAAGAAAAAATAAGTGATTTTCGAGTAAAAATAAAAGTAAAAATAAAACGATTCCTAGAAAAAATGGTTGGTAATATGCTGAAGATACTCCAGTTAATTTTTGTTAGGCATTGTGAAGACATTTTCAAAAAATCTCCTGAGAGGTTTCCTTCTTATGCTATTGCAGGAAATATTATTTTTGAATGCACCCTGAATGCATGTTTGAATAACCCTGCATTATGTGCCAAATGGTTTATGTAGTTTGGTAGTTTTCCCAAAATAATTCTTTGAAACGATGTTTTTAAAATATAATTTCCTTCGAATGAGTGCAATCAGTTTTGTTCCTTTCAATTCCACCCTCTAATGCTTATCTGTCAGATACAGTGACCGGTACAAAAAAAGATCCACCATATAGTGTACGCCACCACAGTGTCAGTGTCAGTTATCCAGATTACAAGTGGTAGTCCAAATTCACGTATCTGTCAAAGGATAAGTATTAGATAGTGGAATTGCAAGGAATAAAACTGATTACATTTATTCGCAGATAATATTTTGCTTCTAGAGGGTTGGAAAAGTCGGTACACGATTATAATAGCCTTTGTATGTATTGTGCGTTACATGAAAAACAGAATTATGGCGACTACTTTTCCAGGTCGTTAATGGTGGTCAAAATTCAATCGCTGTAAAAATACCACGTATAGTCGCAGCAGTCATCGCATCACCCGGCCATGTGGTGACCCTTTTTCATGAAATATCAAGGAGCGCTGTGATGGAAAATTTGAAAACCAGGACTGTTTGCTTAGACGACTATCTCGCGTGTACAGGGGATGGCCAAAATGTTTGGGATAGGCAACTTTTTTTTCTCTCACAAATATGTTCAACATGTTGAAACTTTTCATAGAGTGCATTAAAAATTCTCAAATTTTGACTATTTGCTCACCTATTATATTTGCATGATTGGTACAAATTTGAGCTCGATTGATTGTCGCGAAGTTAGAACCGTTCTGGTAAAACACTATTTTTAGACAACTAATTTTTGAACTGTCATATCTCGGAAACCAGTGAACCGAATTGAATAAAAATTTAACGTTTGTCAACAATATATTGATACTTGATATGACGCTTTTAAATGTAATATTTTCTCACGATGAATTAAGTTATACCGGTTTTACATTTTGACCCATATAGAGGAAAAAAGTCATTTATTTGATAAACGTTCAAAAGTTCATTAAATTCGGTTCACTGGTTTCCGAGATATGACGGTTCAAAAATTAGTTGTCTAAAATATAGTGTTTCACGAGAACGATTCTAACTTCGCGAAAGATTAACCAATCGAGCTCAAAATTGGACCAATCATGCACATATAGTAGGTTAACGAACAGTCAAAATTTGAGAATTTTTGATGCACTCTATGAAAAGTTACAGCGTTTTGAACTTTTTTGTGAGAGAAAAAAAAGTTGCCTATCCCAAACATTTTGGCCACCCCTGTATCTTTTACTGCGGCTTGAAAAAATCTCCAAAATAGTTTGTATTTTGATTCGTATAATATTATGTTTTTCTTAAAATAGATTCTTAGAATAAATTTACTGATAGTGCTCGAAAGCCTCCTTGAAAAAAGGGGCTCTTATTGAAAATCTGGCTACGCCTTTGGCAGCCAGCAGTTTAAGCAAAAGCAGAGTAGCTGTTGATCGCATTTTAAACGTTTTGGCTCACTTCTCCGGGTCGAAATTGCTCTCGGTCGGTGTACATTTCACTCCGAAAACGTCCGCCCCATCTCTCCTCCAGCCAGCGCGGGAAAACCTATCTACAGTTGGCCGTTTCCTGCAAACATTTATAAATAAATCTTGTAATTATTTTATACTCGCGTCCATATCTATAAATGAAATGCTCCGATATTTTCGGGAGTGCTCGGTGCTCAACCCGTGGAAGTTTTCGGGAAATTTTCTCCCGCTCGCTCGCTATTTCCGCTCGTCAACATCAACTACCTACCTCTACCTCCACTCGCCGGAGGAAAAATAATGACTACGAACCGAGCTCATGGTTCTGGTGGAGAAGAAACAGAAATTAGCACCAGGGATGTTTCCATCGGAAAATCGCTTCCATCGCTGTTGCTGATGCTGAGCTGTCAACGAGTGTCGAAGTAGTCGGACGGCTGGGAGGTGGGATGCCGAAGTACGTCGTCCACGCAGTTTCTGATTTTGGATGATTATTCTGGGAAAATGAGGTGTTGAGCAGAACTGACGAATCGGTGCAACCTGAGACCAAAATGAGAGATGGGTATTAATAGAAAATGTATTAGAATGTGAAGGCAAATGATCGGTGGCTGGCCACCAATAATTTGGGGCGTTCATTTCATTGGAAATGAAGCACTCAAATTTAGAGATGGATGAGTAAAATTGGCAAATAGATTTACTTAACCCTTCAGCGCGCGCGCTGTTGTAAAAAGTACAACACTATCAAAAAACCTCGCTTTTCGTATACAGCGCGAGCGCGGTGTCGTTTCGGTTGCTTGATGGCGCGCGTCCTGGAAGGTTAAATATCGTACTAAACCAGCTCATGGAATTTATCCCATATTCAAAGCTTTAATTTACGATCATTATGCTTTCATGTGACAACCGTGAAAATCCAGAGGATTTATATGTTAGATCTTTGGAGACAACGCTTTTCGAACTAACATTCCTTCCCTTCCTTCTGGTAGCAGTTGAACATGCCGTAATTGAGATTGTTAAGTTTTGACGAGAGTCAGGCAATGTAACAAACCCAATTATTGTCAACGTAATCTTTCTCTGTACCTTTGACAGCCTTTTTGATTAAACTCATTCTATTTTCCAAAGATTTAATGAAACCACATATAAATTCTAATATCTCATCCCAACCTCCGGAAAGAGCTAGAGCATCAGCCCTTCCTTCCACATGAAAAATTGACAAGCACATGTTGAATGTTTATTTGAAACGCAAATCCTGTGTGCAACCCTTCTTCACGCGGCGGAGTTCATATTGCATCATGACACATATCGGGCGCATACGCACTCCCATCCTCCTATCATCTCGCATCGATGTAGTAGCTCATGCTTGACACTCCATTGTCTAACTCCAGGCAGGCAGGAGTCCCCTCGTGTTGTTTACCACTCTGGTACAACGAGCAGCCAAATTTCGTTTTCGGTGGCACCCCTCTCCCCACGGCGACGCGACGGGGGGTGTTTCAGTATTTAGAGAATTTTAATCCTCCACCCTGAATGACATTTTGCGCCTATCGAATCTATGTACGACCGAACTACTGGTTTGCTAAATTTTCCAGGGACATGATTGCGGTGGGAAGTACCCGAGCAGAAAAAAAAATGTGCGGAGTATTTGAGTGTATCAATACTTCTTTCATCGATATCCTGTAGCTCGGTTTACGGTTTTGATACAGAATTACTAATCGAAACCTCCGAAAATACCATGAAATCCTTAAATCAATCTAAAATCCACATTGAGATCCCCACTAAACTTCCCTCTTTGAAACCTTCCAAACTTTTCTGAATACATTGAAACCCTCGGAATACGTGAAACCCCTCTGAAACCACCATTGAAATTTTGAGATTTTGAGAGTTCTCCAAAACTCTCTAAACCCTCCTCTCCCATAGGCCCCTTCTTATCTAAACTTACCTAAGCTCCCGGATGACCTCCTGAAACGCGAGAGAACCCCCAGATATCCCATGATATCTACTAAAACACCTCAAATCTAATCTGAAACCTTCCTAAAATTCCCGTGAGCTATGCTCATGCTCAAGTTCTCTTGCAGCCCCTGAAAACCCCTAGTATCCCCTAGGAACTACTGTGAAGTTCAGAGGAAGCCCCTCTGAAGCTCCCGGAACTCAGGAAACCCCTTGGAGCCCTTTTTAGAACCTGAGGCTCCCAGAAACTTACTCTGGTACGAAGTGGTCGGTCATATATGACCGCGGCGATGAAACCGAGCATAACAAACGCGTTCGACTCCTGTGCGATTGTGACAGAACCCTCCAAACAATACGGCTCCAAAACGTTAAACCCCCCAAAATACATCCTGAATCCCCACGAAGCCCACTGACTGAAACCTCTGAAAACCCTCTGAATCGCCTTGAAACGCCTTGAAACCGACTGAAAATCCCAGAAACTCTTCCAAACCCCCGGGAACCCTCTGAAGCCTACTAAGACGCTTTAAATCATCGTCTTGTGCCAAACCGATCGATAGCAAAAATCAGCTTTGCAGGGTTGTTGTCCGGCATTCTTGCAACATGCCCCGCCCATCTTTTTTTTTTTTTTTTTGTGTCTGTATTTGAGAGGCTTTCAGCCTGGTCGCTGGTTCGCCTCTATACACCCCGCCCATCTTATCATTTCAGCTTGGGCCACTCTGAATTGACCCTCCTTTGGCATAAGGGCCATTTTTGACCCAAACCGTACACTACGCCAGCGAGGTGATCCCAATGTGATGCAAAAGGAAGGTTAAGTAAAAAAATCCTTTGAGACCCCAGAATGTTCATTAAAGAGTTTCAGCTTTTGACTGATTCGTCTCTGCCTGGGCGTTTGTGACTCTTTAAGCATTCTACGACTTTGTTCAACGTACAAAATGGCTCGCAATCCTGTAGAAAATGAGCGACAGTTTTTGTACCATTTTTGTATTGTCCGTGTTACCAGTAGTTCATTCAAATCTGTTCATTTTTGGCAAAGTTATGATGTTTTCTCAAAACTGTCATGAAAGTGGATTTTGTAAAAATGCGTTAAAAGTATAAAAATGTGCAGTCCTCCATCATCTAAAATAAATAGTATTGTTTTACCAACTATTCCTGAAGCGGGTTTATTTTGACGAACAATCCCTGACAAGTTACTCACAAGATAAAAGTTTTATGTTTTTGCAACCAGAAGCAGAATTCACACGATTTTTTGCACGTTTACGAAGATAAACAAATTGATTTTTCACATGCCTTGAATACCAGTATGTTTATTTTTCCATTTTTCTACGACCATAACTCTATATTTGAGAAGTATTTTATTTGAAGTTTGTAGCATCGTTTCCAAGATTCTGTAGTTTGTAGGTGTCCGAAATTTAACGTGGACAGGCTGTACCCCTGGAGTTTGTTTCAGGGACTCTTCCAGGAAGACCTGCCGAAAAAAAGAAGATATAATTCCGCAATTTGTTTCTAGGATTCCTCCAAGAGTACCTGCTGGCATTCATTAAAGCATTTCTTTCCCAAATTGTACGATAAACAATTTGAGGAATTCCTCCTTCGTAAGATTTTTTTAGGAATCCCTTACGGAATTCCTTCGGCGATTTCTTTAGATTTTCTCTTTACCTTATCTGATTCTTCCAGGAACTCCTGTTGAGTTTCCCAGGGAGAAACCCGAAGGAATTTCCAGGAGTTGCAGCTGACATTCATCCAGATTTTTTTTTACAGGGATTTCTGCAGGAATTACTTCTGAGGTTGCAGCAGATAATCCCTCTGGAATTCCTACAGTGATTCCTGTTCCTTCTGGCATTACTCCAGGATCTCCTTCTGAGTTTCCTAGAGAGAATTCCAGCAGGAGAAATCGCAGAAGGAATTCCTGAAGCTTTTCCTGAAGAAATACTAGAAGGAACTACTGGAAGAATTCCAGCACGAAGTTCTCTTCTCCTTATAGAAAAAAAAATCCTGAAGTTATTCCGTGAGGAATTCCAGCAGAAAACTGTGGGAATCACAGAAGAAATATCCGGTATAATCCAAACAAGAACTCTTGAAGAAATTCCAGAAAGAATACCAGAAGGAATCCCCGAATAAATTTATTTTTGGAATCTTCCAAGAGTTCCTTTAAAATCCATAGAACGGACTAGTATGCAACGCCCAGTGGCACAGCCGAATACTATTCAGCTGCGGCGGGAATCAAACCCGCACTCTTCAGCACGATGCGACAAGGGGCTGTTCGTAATCCACGTAGACCAAACTTTGGCCATCTCAGACCTCCCCCTCCCCCCTCGTAGACTTTTGTCCATACAAAAAATTTGAAATTTGTATGGAGCGTAGACTTTGGTCAGAAACCGCCCCCCCTCCCCCCAAAAAGTCTACGTGATTTATGAACGGCCCCCTAAGTGCTTGGTGACACTAGCCGCACAACCACGAAGCCGCACAAAAATCCTTCTGGGATTCCTCCGGGAATTATTCCACAAATTCCTTTTGTGATTCCTCCAGGAGTTGCTTCTGGGATAACTCCAGGTAATCTGCCTGTAATTCCTTCAGTGTTACTTCTGCGATTATTACAAAAATGTTTCCAGGAACTCCTGAAATTCCCTTGGGGAATCCCTGCTGTTATTTCAGGAATAGTTGTTGGAACTATCCCAGATGAATGGATTTTTTGGAGGAATCCCATAAGGAATTTCTGGATTTTTTCCCGAAAGAATACAAGAAAAATCTTCTGGAAGAATTCCAGCACGAAGTTCTCCTTTTTGAAATCAATTCTGAAATTATTCAGTGAGGACTTTGAGCAGGAACTCCAGAAAGAATAACTATGGGAATCTCATAAGCAATATCTGGTATAATCTAAACAAGCACTCCTGAAGAAATTTCAAAAAGAATTCCAGAATAAGCTCCTCCTGGAATTGCCAAAGAAATTTCTTCTGGGATTCTTCTTAGAGTTCCTGAAAAAATCCCTAGGATCCCTTCAGGAGTTCCAGCTGACATTCTTCCGGAGATTTCTTCAGGAACTCCAACCGTGATTCCTTTTCCACCATCATCGGAAATTCGTCTAGGAGACCTTTAATGGATTCATCCATGAAATCCTTATTGAATTCTTACAGAAATTATTCCAGAAATTCCTGCTAGGATTGCTCCAGGAATTTTTATTTCTGGAATTGCTATAGTGATTCCTCCAACTTTTTCTTACTCCTTAGATTTTTGTAATTCCAGAAGGAATATCTGGAGATTTTTGTCAAAGAATACTAGAAAAAACTTCTAGAAGAATTCCAGCACTAAGATCTGCTTTAAAAGTTCTGAAATAATTCCGTGGGGACTTCCAGCAGGAACTTCAGGAAGGATTGTTGTAGGAATCTCAGATAAATTTCTGGTATAATTAAAACAAGAACTCCTGAAGAAACTCCAGAAAGAAACCCAGAAGAAACTCCTGGAAGAAATTCCTGGAGAAATTTTAGACAAAATTTTTAAAGAAATACCAGTATAATTCCTTGGAGAATCTCGGGAAAAATACTTTTGGGAAATGTTCTGAGATAACTCCTGTAAACATCACGGGTGAAACTCTGAAATAATCCCACGAAAATTTCTCGAAGAATTCGAAAGAGAAACTATAAAAGATCCTATTACCTTCGCATTCGAATTGGCAAATGAGACCAGAATAATTATATATTATAATATATGCATATAATTAGAATCATATAATTTATAATAATTCTGCGATGTTGCAAATGAGGTTTCTGATTTTCATCTGAACGTTGCATGTATCTTCCAGTCTTCGCATTAGAAGCCACTCAGTAACCAATAATGGTCGTTTTTATGTATTTCGTCTAATTAATCTAAAAATGTTTTAATTTCTCCGGTTTCTTTGTTAGATATCCCAATAAAATTCTACAGGGGTTCCTCTTGCAATTTCTGCCGAAAAAAGTTACTTAAATTACTAAATTCCCATGGTAATTGATCTGGAAATTGAATTAGGAGTGAGAAATTGCTAATAGAAATTTTTAATGCATTCTGAAGAAGTTGGTTGTGGTTATCCTACCTAGAGGAATAGCGAAAAATATTCCAGATGAGCTGCTGACATGATTTCTAGTATGATTATACAAGAAAATTCCGTAGGATTTTCTAATTGATTTCCAAATTAATTCCTTAAACATTTACCTAGAGTATTTCTAAGAAATGAGTTTCTGAGGTAATTAATAAATAGTCGACGGATTTGCTTAGAAAAACTTCGTTGGAAGGCATAAAATATCAGAGAAACTACTCTAAATATTAGCGGAGAAAATCATGGGCATGCTGAAGAAACTTTACCAGAATTTAAGAAATTGATAATGCCGGAAAAATTGCGTAAAATATATTCCAGAAAAAAAAAGTTCCAGTGAAAATAAGTTGCTGGGTAATAGGCTGTATAAGTTTCCAAAAAATATTATGGAAGTAATTATTTGAGGGAATCCCGAAAGAATTGCCGGAAATAATTACAAATGCATTCCCGAAGGTATTTCTAAAGAAATTGTAGCAGATTTTTTTTTGATCAAGAACTGCCGGAGAAAATCACGAAAAAAAAACTGGGAAATTGTTTATCAAAATAATTCAAGTAATTCAAAACAGAAATGATCGGAGGATTTTTTGAGGAATTACGGAATAAGTTCACAAAGAAATTGTTAGAGAAATATCTAATGAAACTATCGCAGGAGTTTCTGATACAAATAGCTGAAGAATTCCCGAAGACACTGCTGCTGAAATTGCTGAACAATTTGTCAGAGGAACTTCTGCAACGCCAGGCGTGTAGGCGTAGCCACGGAGTGTAGGTTCGATTCTCACTCAAATAGGAGAAAACTATTTGTCGAACGGAAAATTATTCATTGGCCACCAACTGTCGCATACGTTGTCCGTTGTCTTTGTAAGTTTCGTTCAGCTTGTACAGCCTCTGGCTGAATAACTCACTAATAAATTGCAGAGGAAAACTCTCTAGAATATTTCTGGTAACAAAATTACTAGAGGAAAGCCTAAAAACATGCAGAAGAATATCATGGAAGAACTGTCTGAAATCATTTCTGAAAAAATCCATTAGAAATTTCTAGTAGGAATTCCTACAAAAAAATTTCCGTAATTTCCTAATACCGCTAGGAATTTCTTCGGAGTTACCTTGTGAAACTCCTCAGACAATGTCTTTAGAAACTCCTCTGGCACTCTCCGTGAGATTCATGAGCGATTAGAGATGGTCGGGTTTCGGGTTTTCAAGAGAAATCTCAAAATTTAGAAAATACATCGGATGCTCTGATTCCTATCATTCCCTTGGTAATATCCTCCAAAAAGTCTTCAAACAACTTATGTAGGATTACCCTGATGAACTTGTTCCTTGACAATTTGTCACAGGAATGAAATTTTCATAAAAATTCTCTCAATAGAATTGCCGGATGAATTTTCCAAAAAAAACGAGAATCTTGAAGAAACTGTATAAGGAATGCCTGAAAGAATCGCTGCATAACTTCCTGAAAGAGTTGCAATAATAATTATAAATATGAAAAGGGAATTTAAAAAATCCTCAATATTTAATGAAGAAATTGTCAAATGAATTCCTAACGGAATTGTCAATAGAATTTCTTAAGAAATTCTATTGCGGGATCACGTTCTTAAAGAATTTCCAGATTGTTACTGTCATTCTTGTTTTAGCTATCGAAAACAACAACATTGTATTATAAGACGGAAACTTCAGGAACATTCTTCAGGAAATTAAAACAAAATCCGAAAGGATTTCTGGAAACATAATCGGAGATTATTCTGATGGGACTGTCGTAAAATTTATAAAGGAATTGAGTTTTCAAAAACCTGTTCTTGAAGTAATTTCCGAAACAATGGTGATGGAAATTTCTCAAATTGTTCCGAAGACATTTTGAACAATTTTTGCTAAAGGAATCTAATCCTTTAAAAATAAATTAATGAATAAATTAAATGGAACGAATTTTCTGAAGAATGAAATGTCAAAAGAAAACGTTACGAAATTGCATCTGATTTTTTTTTGCAAAATATCGCAATTAAATTATTAAAGGGATTCTTAGAAAATGCCAAAAGAATCCTTCAAGAAATAGCCAGAGGTATCTCTTGAAGACACGATGAAGCTATCATAGAATTCCTGATCAAACTGTAGGAATTCTGATTGCAGTTATTAATAAATAAGTAAAAAAAAATAAAAAAATAAAAATTTAAATATTTGTGAATATTTTTTTACGTATTATAAAATAATGATTCGCCAACTATAGCTTCGCAGTTGTATCATTTTTTTTTAATTTCCTAAAAGTTTTTATCAGATATTCAACAGTTATCAATACAGAAAATTGCTTATACGATATTGCTGTGGAAAAAAAAATAATCAGGCAAATTCTTTTCGCACTTTCAAATTATTTAGACCGGCTGTCTTCAGCATTTTTAACTCACTTTCCTTAAGGTACACCGGGGCAAGTTGAAACAGCGGGTTAACATGATGTTTTCTAATGATGATAAACAGTTTGAACGCCGTAACACATAGGTTTTGATTCAAACCATCTTTTAGCGAAGGATTAATTTCCAAATTGTATTGAAACATATTTCAAAACTTCGTGTTTCATCTTGCCCCACCCGTTTCAACTTGCCCCGGTGTACCTTACTTTATAAAATGAAATGAGTGTGCTTAATACAAATAAGTTTTAAAAATTTCAAAATGAGTGTAAAAAACGCAAGGTAATAGTGTATCCCTGGTAGAGGTGAATAACAAACCAATAACTAAAGAACAACATATTTTGTTATCATTTCTAAATTTGCAATTCTTTAGTTCTTTAAAAATAGCTCAGGATGACACATAAACTACAAAATATGCTATCATTATAAAACTTGTAATTGACGAGTTATTATTAAATAATATAATAACATAAAAATAACAAATGTTACTACCCGAGCAGGAGAAAACAGCTGAAGAATACCTAACTCAGATATGGAAAACCGTATACCTACAACCTTAATGAGGTATTACGAAGCCCTGCATAAGAGGTAAAATACCTAAAATAATAACTAGAGTGTATTCTGTGCATAACGCGTGTATAATCACATCAGGTATGGCTATACCTTAATAATAATCGACGATTCTTCCATACAAATAGCGATTTTTCCATAATTGAATAATACCTAAAGCAGTCCTTAACACCAAACCAATCATTCATTGAGGTATTTTATCAATACCAACAAAATACCAAATTAGGCTATTTTCAATACCTGGATATATCCTGGTTATAACCGACCAATACCTCATGGTCGGTATGATATCTGACTTTGGTATGCTCCAGTTATGTGTCAGTTATTCATTCCTGCTCGGGTATCATAATATCCAGCCACAATATCAAAACAATAACATAATTTCTAGACCAACATTTGAAAAGGGCGTAACAGCCATTTCGAATTTCTGCTTCTCCCGTCCCTCCTAGGCTTACCACCCATTATTCATGAAATCTTTTACCAGTAACAGATAGATCTGACTCCCCTCTATCTGTTAACGGAAAAAGTTTGCATAAAAATATTGAAATACGACCAGGAGGGACGGAACAAGTGAGAATTTGTAATGGTTGTTCCGCCCTTTTCAAATGTTAGTCTAGATTTACCATCATATCAAAATATGTTACTATTTGGACATTCTTTTTGCTATTATTTTGTTATTACAATGGCTAAATCAGTTTTTCTTTAGTTGTTATGCCATAGAAATTTAGTTATTATTTTTTTTATTTTAACTCTAATTTCAAACAAACTAATAGCAAATTTTGCCATTCAAACATTCTATTTCAATGATAAAAGTTGCCCTTCATTTGCCATTTCGCTCTACCCGGAATATTGAAAACTTTAAAGTGCATCCATAAACCTGAACAATGTATTAACCCAGATAGTCTCATATCACAGGAAAAACAGGAAAAATATAAGTTGTCGTTTTCAAACTACAATTTCTAAAATTACCACTGTTACTAAAAACTTTGAAGTTTGGACAAATTTGAGAACCTCTGCAATGTCTTTGCTATGATCTAGAAAAAATAAATACTTCAAAAATTTCGTATGGAATTAGAGGTTGCTTTTAGGATTCGTTTAAAGAATTTCTCATAACATACTTCCAAAAGATTCTTCAGGATTTTTTCTTGAAATTCTCACAAAAATGTGTTATTAAATTTATTCAGTGAATTGACTTCTTTAACGGTGTTGAGATACTTTCACGCGAAAATCGACCATTTCCAACAACACTACCACCCCCCTTCTCTTATGGCACACTTTTTGTATGAGATCTCTTTTTTTTGTATTTGTCGTCACGTTATGTAACACTCCCCCCGCACCCCTAAAAGTGTGGCGTAATGAAATGAAGTTTTTAAAATCTGAATGAAATAAAGTTGTCTCAGAAAAAGTTGCTCTTTCGTATGAAATTAAAAATTCAATAAATTTTCAAAATAAAAGGACCCAATTATCAAGTATAATGGCATTTTTGTAAATGCTGCTGCAATACTTGTAATCCTCACATTATACCATATCGAAAATCCAAGCTTTGGCTCAGCAGCAGGCTCTGCATCATTTGATACTTTGCGCCTTAAAGAAGATTAAGCTATATTTCAAGTTTCTACATGAATTCCATCAGAAAGTGGTTATTTTTCAATTGTTCTGATGTAATAACTCTAACACAATTTCTGCTCGGGTATGTGTAATGCAGGTTGCGGTACTACATGGTGCAATTTTCCACCCTCGTTGTCAATTTGAGTCTTCTCGTACACATTTTCTCAGTTCGATGAGATTCATACCCCTGGCTATGGCCTCCACTCACCATCGTACACGGCAGCATCAATTTGGTTGGGGTAGAAGTGTAAATGGAAGAGGAAGTCTCGTGTTTTGAGTGCGTCATAAATCATTGCCCAAATCGTTCGCAAAATTCGTACCCGGTTTGGTGGAGTCCCCTCACATCGTTGATTGAACTAGACGCCTACTACGATTTGGAAAATTATTTTTATTTGCAAATATGATTGCAGCATCATAATGAAATTGGTATTGTTCGGCAGGATGTTTTACAAACCAAATGCTGTGAGTGGCGATTCCATTAACTTGGTAGAAGGGTGTAATTTTTAATAAAGTCACTGCTGATGGTTGGATATTTACATTCGGATAACGAGGACCAATGGAATGAAGTCAATGAAAATATAATTTGATTTAGCCGCAGGTTCTGAACGGTTTCATTCAACGACGATGACATTTGAGTTTGTAATTTATTTCTCATACAACAGTAAAATCCCTATTCACCCTAATAATCCCTAGAACTGCATCTGCATGTTTCCGAAGGAGGATCAAAACTGACACGCTCTCTTTAAGACCCGTAACTCCCCGTCGAAGTGGCCATATTGTACGAGAAAGTTATTCCATATCCGCTGTACGGAAGCCAACCACTACATTCTGTGGGTATTCCTTCTGCTTCTCGACCAGCAAAGCACCTTCGGAACGACGGACAAACGGACTTGATCTCTCGACAAAGAAAGGTGTCCTCCCCTTGGATACTGTCACGGGACTCGACTCTTCGACCCAACATTATGTGGAAAAGCACATTCGTTCGATGTGCTAAACCGGCAAGGATGGAACAAGTAAATATCTACAAACATGAATCAACTTCTTCATTTATCCTGGCAACAACTTTCGTGCTCTCTCATCTCGCACTCATCCCATCCCATCCCACCACCCACACGAGTGCTAAGAGACTTCTGCTACGACGACGAAGCTAAGCAGGCGAAGCTACTGGCGGAAATGGCAGCAGGCGATGAATGCCGGCTAGGGACGGAGCTGTCAACCCTTTCTGCTGGTTGCTTTGCTACCATGTAGCGTCGAGGATCGTAGCAAACTTTGCCATTTAGGTATCTATCTCCACGCCGAGAAGAAGCGAGAAAGTGCTTGGAAAGTTGGCGAGATTTTCCCCGATTGTGGTCGGGTGGGTTCGAGGGTGGAAGAGGATAGCATATTTATATAATTTTAAGATGAAATTAATTCACAACGCATTTGTAGCTGTTGCTGTTAGTTTGCTGCTGGAGACTATGAAAACGCGAAGTGGTGATAGGGGCGGGGAGGTTGAACCACTGGGAGCAGAGTGTTAATACTTGCCACTCACTTCGTTATTGGCGTACAAGTTTGCACTGCCCTTGCTTTGGATGCTGGGATAGAAAAGAAAAATGGTTTAAGGTCGCTGAGGATGAAAAAGACGGTTTTGTCTATGCGGTAGTCATTTGTAACAGTTTCTAGGAAAACTCTGAAACACTAGAGTTTTTAGTATTTAGTGATATGCGATAATTTCATGCAATACAAAGCTGGTTTTCACGAGAGCTAATCAACGACAAATCAGATGTTCAGCTTGCCAATGATCCTATACAAATTTTGGGATTACAATTTACAGATTCATCAGGCCAATTTTGTCAAAGTAGCGCACAGAAACGGTTCCGTAACCGGACTTATTTGTAAGCTGCTGGTTTTGAAACTGCATTATCCATGGAAAATGGGCCGATAAATCGAATGGTGATGGTTTCATCCTGTGCAAACCTCGGGAAGGGGTTCATTTTGCCCCATTTTACCCTAAATCAGTAGTTTTCAATGGATATACTTCCATAACTCTACACGCCGCTGGTTTTTTTTTGTATATAAATTGAGGAATATGATATTATTATGTTTACAGAACAGACTGCCCGGATAAAAACTAATCATCGGGTGTTTGGTGAAAACCATTCCTGCACCATACAGTGTACCAGCTACAATAATGTATAATGTAATGAAATGGTTCACTAAAAGCTTCGCACATTGTAGCTACTATACATTTACATTCGATTTTTATGTAACAATTTATTATACTGTTTTTCTTACGTTTGAACCATTCACTTTTTCGAAACATTATTTTTCAGTGCATTTTTAATTATTTATTCAGTTCTAGATTTATTCCATGCTTTGTTTTGTTGATGTTTGTGACTTTTTTGATGCAAAGAAAAGAAAAGAAAAAAGTGAATAAGTTGAAACATCAATTTAAAGTAAATAAAATGTTGAACTGCAGATCCAAGATATATGGCGGGCTAGGTATGTAGAGTGCGATGAGAGGAATACGATTGACGAACTTTATCTTTGACGTACAGCCATCTTTAACATATGGACTGGACTGAATACTGAAAGAAATTCTAATATAGGTTCGTCTGTGGGTTCGCTTTTTAACCTAACTAATACTTAAATCGAACTTGACAGTTTTCCCATGAGTAGTTATGTATTTCCCCGTGTATTTCAAACTTTGGTCAAACTAGAGCCTCAATATTGCAATAACGGTTAACCACGCTGTAATGATACTTATGTACCTCGTCACCCTTCATGCAACTACATTAGTAGTCTAATAATAATTAGCGCGCTCGGCATAGTTCCATCATGCCGCTAAAAGTGATGCCACAAATAATGCTTAGTTTGCGAAACCCGGTTATCTGGCTGGTGGGGCATGGGAGCCTAAGCTACAACTGTTAATGCAATCAGAGACTACTCAGACCTCGATTCAGACTTAGACGTGGGCTATCCAATATATGAAGGGTTATCCAAAACGCTTTGGAGAATTCCCAAAGCGCATTCTCATAATACTAGTATGCCTAAGATGCCATTAACAAGAAGAAAATGACAAGATAATATAACATTATATGGTTTATATAATGTAAAACAATACAACATAACAAAAGAGAACCATTCCAAAACCATTTAATTATATGTATAACCAGTAGTGAAATTACAATTAAAAACAATATATTAACGGTACATTTTATTGTTTGAAACCATACGTGTACCATACAATGTACGATGTATTAAAACCCACGTATCAGTATTTATAACAATTCATTCACAATATAATGTATGATGTTGCAAATAAATATATGTGGAGAAAAATATTTTTTTATCTTGTTACGATACTTAACAACCCGTATAGTATATTGTAAAAATCTTATTTACAATTTACTGTATGGTGTCTACATTACATTTCATTGTTTTTGTATTTTTATTTTTACAGTGGTGTCTATTGTAAAAATATGGTTTTAAATAGTACTGTTGCAATACAACGTTCGGTTTTCCTACTGTATTTTTATTCGGGTGAGGAAGAGTTCATGCAGAGCTGAGCCTTATAGGTGACCCGTTTTGCCCTATTTCACCCTATATTTATTGTTTTATTGAATATATGCCTGAATCTTCAATTAATTCAGATTTTCTGGAACATAAATGAAGAAATTTCATGCTATTATATCTTCAAAATTGAATGACGATTATATCATGCTTACTTAGTGCAAGAAGTTGGGTATTTTATCCCATTTCACCCTATATTAGTAGTATTGGTGAATATAGCGTCTATAGCTTCAAATGCTGCAATAATTTAAGCTCATGATTGGACAAGTAATATGTAATCAGCTCCACAGCATTAATGATGATGGGGTTATGCAGCCACATGTCTAAATGATGACAGGAATACCGAAGAAATCTTAACAGGAATTCCGAACAGGGATTCCAGAAGAATCCTGACAGGGATTCCAGAAGAGTCCTGACAGCGATTCCAGAAGAATCCTGACAGGGATTCCAGAAGAATCCTGACAGAGATTCCAGAAGAATCCTGTCAGGGATTCCAGAAGAATCCTGACAGGTTTCCAGAAGAATCCTGACAGGGATTCCAGAAGAATCCTGTCAGGGATTCCAGAAGAATCCTGACAGGTTTCCAGAAGAATCCTGTCAGGGATTCCAGAAGAATCCTGAAAGGGATTCCAGAAGAATCATGACAAGGATTCCAGGGGAATCCTGACAGAGATTCCAGAGGCATTCTAACAAGGATTCCAGGAGAATCGTGACAGGAATTTCAGAGGAATCGTGACAGGGTTTCCTGGGGGATCCTAAAAGGGAATCCTGGGGAATCCTGTCAGGGATTCCTGAAAGGAATTTCTGGGAAATCCTAAAAAGATTACCATTGGAATTCCTGTCAGGATTCCAACGGGAATCGCTGTCAAGATTCCAACTGGAATCCTTGTCAGGATTCCCACTGGTCATGATTTCCATTGGAATCTTATGCCAGAACTTAAGTTGGAATCACTGTCACTGTGGAGCTTGGAATTGTTGTGGACAAGCGGGTGCCCCCAGGAAGTAACTTGTGTTTATCTTTTGACGTTCGCGAAGTGATGACGCGACGACTGTTTGCGCGCCTACTAGATTGCTTGATGTGCATTTGGCAGACCATGTGCTACCAGCGTTCATTGGAAGGCTAGTCGAACAACAATGCTGATTCAATACCACACATCCTCCCTCTTCTCAGGATTTTTTTTTCGATCAATTTTAAAATCAGCCTTCCACAGTTGTTCATGTTTTGATGTTGTTGCTGTTTTATTTACTTTGTATTATCATAATTGATCATCGATCAGCACTGAGTGGTAATATATATCTACTGTACACATGTCTGTCATCCATCAGCAAAGTTTTGCTGAATACTGCGCCCACTTGTTTTATAGTACTGTTTTTAAACCAGACGTTGCACAACTGAGTCACGACACCACCCTGTTCGACTTTTTTTTTTGATCGTGGTGGAAGTTTTGCGCAGCTTTCGCATTTTAATCAGCAACACGGATTATTATCACGATAAACTTGCAAAGCTTAGGTAATAAACAAATATTAAATTTTACTATTTATGACTACATATCAAACCAAAATATATAATCCGAGTCTCACAGTTCTTGGCTTAGGCGTATCTTCTGCATGTATAATTCTTAAACTGCAGCATCTTCTACAAATGTTATACCGTCTATTTACTTCGGTCAGATTCTGATGGAACAACAATATACAACAATATACAACAAACAAAAATTGTAGAAGTTTCAACGTCAGATCATATGATAGATGAATTCACCACGAGACAAAATTGGTTATAAAAATAAGGATGCGGTCATCCGACGCGCTGTGGACTATTTTTACTGTCGACATGAGACAGAATTTCTTACAAAAGTAAGGGTGCGGCCATCCGGACGCGCTGTGGACTGTTTTTACTGACGCCATGAGACAGAATTTCTTACAAAAGTAAGGGTGCGGTCATCCGGAAGCGCTGTGGACTGTTTTAACTGTCGCCATGAGACAGAATTTCTTACAAAAGTAAGGGTGCGGTCATCCGGACGCGCTGTGGACTGTTTTTACTGTCGCCATGAGACAGAATTTCTTACAAAAGTAAGGGTGCGGTCATCCGGATGCGCTGTGGACTGTTTTAACTGTCGCCATGAGACAGAATTTCTTACAAAAGTAAGGGTGCGGTCATCCGGACGCGCTGTGGACTGTTTTAACTGTCGCCATGAGACAGAATCTATATATATATATATATATATATTTCTTATAAAAGTAAAGGTGCGGTCATCCGGACACGCTGAGGATTATTTTTACTGTCGCCATGAGACAGAATTTCGTACAAAAGTAAGGGTGCGGTCATCCGGACACGCTGTGGACTGTTTTTACTGTCGCCATGAGACAGAATCTATATATATATATATATATTTCTTATAAAAGTAAAGGTGCGGTCATCCGGACACGCTGAGGATTATTTTTACTGTCGCCATGAGACAGAATTTCGTACAAAAGTAAGGGTGCGGTCATCCGGACGCGCTGTGGACTGTTTTAACTGTCGCCATGAGACAGAATCTATATATATATATATTTCTTATAAAAGTAAAGGTGCGGTCATCCGGACACGCTGAGGATTATTTTTACTGTCGCCATGAGACAAAATTTCGTACAAAAGTAAGGGTACGATCATCCGGACGCGCTGTGGACTGTTTTAACTGTCGCCATGAGACAGAATTTCTTACAAAAGTAAGGGTGCGGTCATCCGGACGCGCTGTGGACTGTTTTAACTGTCGCCATGAGACAGAATTTCTTACAAAAGCAAGGGTGCGGTCATCCGGACACGCTGTGGACTGTTTTTTACTGTCGCCATCAGACAGAATTTCTTACAAAAGTAAGGGTGCGGTCATCCGGACGCGCTGTGGACTGTTTTAACTGTCGCCATGAGACAGAATTTCTTACAAAAGCAAGGGTGCGGTCATCCGGACACGCTGTGGACTGTTTTTTACTGTCGCCATGAGACAGAATTTCTTACAAAAGCAAGGGTGCGGTCATCCGGACACGCTGAGGATTATTTTTACTGTCGCCATGAGACAGAATTTCGTACAAAAGTAAGGGTGCGGTCATCCGGACACGCTGTGGACTATTTTTTTTACAAAATCTTATTTTTAAACTAACTGTTTTGCTGATTTCACATTACTAAACATGGTCACGAAACTAAGACTGCCATTAACTGTTGAATTACAAAAAAGAACTGAAACACTACTCCGCGTCTTACGTAAGATTAAATACATCGTGATAATACTGATATGCATAATGTACATTGCAGTTATCTTTACCAAACTACAAACACTTCAACTTCATACCAACTTTCTAACATCCCGGACATTGTTCAGAAGCAATATAAAACAAACGCATGAGCAAAAACAATCATATCCGTGAACAACTGAAGAGTAGCGCGGTATGAGTAAAATCACACTCAGCTGACTTTCGGGAACATAATGTTTCGATGTGTAGGCTTTTTTTTTACACGCATATGGTTTAAGATGGAACCTTTTTTCATTACTGCCTGAATGTTGACCATTTTCTAGTTCTTTGGTGAGTTTTGAAATCATGAGCAGCAAAGGGGCAGTCAAACAGTCGAAAATTTATCCACATTTTGCTTACTGGTTTTCAGCTATTTATTCATACTTAAAAACAGCATACCTACTATTGCAACTGCTGCACTCTGCTCACCTAAAATATCAAATGGAGACAAATTTTGACACGTCTATTCGACCGTTTTTATGAACTCATGCTCAAACTCGCTGGCCGTGCATCAAATAAAAAAGGAATCTTCAGAAGTTGGTGACATTTCAACACGTTTCTCTCTTAAAGCATCTATTTTTTTGTCGTGTTCACTCGCACAGTTATGTTTAATTTATGTAATATTTATTCCTAAAACATTTTTTTTTTGTTGTATTCATCTCGACATGACAACAGATGTAATGTAAGTCGTAAAACCTTTAGTTTACTGTCGTAAATCGTATGACACGCATGTATATACTTACATAACCGATTCATTTGATAAGCAAACCAAACGTTGACATAAAAACACACAGAAATGCATAAGAAAATCACAACACCCGAACGAAACTCTCTTTGCGTAAAACATACATTCAAGATCATCTCTTAAGAAAAATTCGAAAAAAACTCAGATTTGCGACATTTTTTTTTTGCATCGAAGTCATGCATGAGGTGAGAGCTTTGCTTGCTCTTTGTCAGGGTTTTTTTATTCTTTTGCTACTGTCTTTTGGCACGGCTTAGACCTATGCAGGTTCTTCTAGTCAGTTTTGATATTTTAAATAAGAAAAATATCGGTTTTTTGTTTTTTATACTACAAAATATTGACGATTATCTCAAACCTTAACAAACCGTTCGATTTTGCACTTGCCGAGTAGAGGTTTGAATCATTTTCACGCCACAATGCTTGTGAGCGATCTAGCATGGTAATCTTTGGCGCATATAGATGTGCAAACTACGCAAAGTTATTTACACTGGTAACGAGTTTTGGAAGCATAAACATCGCCAAATTGACCACGCTACAGGGCCCAAAAGTAAATAAATCAAGCAAAGTTTATGCAATTATTCAACCGACAATAAAACATTCGTAAGGAGAGCAATATCCAGACAATTATCTAAACTCACCCCTGCCTAGGCCGTTTGCTCTAGGCATCCGATATTTTCCACTTTCACTCACTTTTCACACACACACTCCAGGAAAACTTAACCGCACTAAAACAAACGAGCACTCTCATCCGGATCTGCACCCGCTTGCCATCATCCAGAAGATTCGCAATTCTCCTGGCAGGATCGCCAAATGTGGAGCTTGGAATTGTTGTGGACAAGCGGGTGCCCCCAGGAAGTAACTTGTGTTTATCTTTTGACGTTCGCGAAGTGATGACGCGACGACTGTTTGCGCGCCTACTAGATTGCTTGATGTGCATTTGGCAGACCATGTGCTACCAGCGTTCATTGGAAGGCTAGTCGAACAACAATGCTGATTCAATACCACACAGTCACGATTTCCCTTGAATCCCTGCCAGAAATCGTCTGGATTTGCTGTAATGTTTCTACTTGAATTCCTGCCAATTTCTGTCAGGATTCTGCTGGAATTATTATCAAGATTCCTGTGGAATTCTTGCAAGAATTGCACTTGAATCCCTGTCATAATTCCCCTGGAATTCCTGTCATGATTTTCCATGGAATCCCTGTCAGGATTATCGTTAGGATTCCCCCAAATTATCTCTCAGGATTACACCGGAATTCCTGTTGGGATATCTCTGGAAATCTTGTCAGAATTCCTCCGGAGGTTCTTGTTAGAACTCCTCCGGAATTCCTGTTAGGATTCCTCCGGAATTTTCGTGTCGATATTTTCCCGTAAATCCTTTTAGGATCCCTACCGAATTCCTATCCGAGTTCCCCGTAATTTCTGTCAGCATTTCTATTTTAACCCTCTGCTTTCCCTGCAATACCTGTCAGTATACTCCTGAATTTTCAACGTATTGTACAAAATACAGGTTAATGGGAAAATTCAAAGAAACTTTTTCTTTTATTTTGGATACCTTTTCCGATTTTTTTTTCATGAATACTTGAAAGTTGCATAATCCTAGCTAGTATAAGTACATGTTTACAAGGCCAGGTCAGGTACAAGGTCCAGTTTCCATATCACATATTTCTCTTCTAGTTGTCTCAGTATGAAAACACGCAAGACCACCAAAGATATGTAAAGATACTCTCAGATACTATTTAATCCGTTTGTCGCACATTTGTTTCATTGCCTTCGCAATGATTCACAAAGATGTACCTTCCGCTTATACAAACGACATATACACCAAACAATATATTTTCCCAATAAATATCAATCATTCGCTCCTCACCCATCGTCGCGCGGGAACAGATAATCAAAGTCACGTGCACTTTCGATTAGGTTCAATTTTTCAGACGGGCTCCCTCGCATCTCCAGAATCGGGTATCTCTCAGCCGAAGTGATGCCATTAGCAGTCCACCCAACGCAACCAACAAACTCATCGAAGCCGAAGGCCATCGGCCCATAATCCGTCCCATTTATCATAGTCCTCGTTCGGAAAGTACACTCTGTTCCGTCCGCCGTTCGTTCCAGAAAGCAACATTTCTTAACACTCATAGGAAACCACAAACCAGCCGCCGACGACGACGATGAAACCGATGGCTGCTTTCACTTCATCGGTTTTCTTCGACACCCCCTCAGTAACAAGACACACGCTCCTCTCGATCGCAGTCAGTGTAGGGACACCCTTAGGTAGCTGCTATGCATGGATGGGAGTTACGCGTAACTCAAACAGTATCATATTGAATTGACTCCTGCACAGCGAGCGCCAATAAGCTGCAACAACCCGACCGAGCCAACAACATTGCGAAGGAAATGTTCGCGCGCCATCCAGGCGACTACCCTAGTTGGGCGGGCGAGGAAGGAGAGTAACCAATGACGAGAGCGCGTAATAATTATCATACCATATGGGCGAAATGGATCCGCCGTCGCACGTAGGAGGGATTGGACCGAGTTGTTGTGAAAATTGCATTTTTGACTTTATTTACTGCATATTGTATACCTACTGGATATGTTAAGAATTTGAGAAAGTTCGGAAATTGGCCAGTTACCTTCATGAGTTGATGAGTTTGTTCCGAAATTTCTCCAGGAATTCGTTCCAAGATTTCCTCAGTGATTTTTCTCGGGATTCTTCCAGGAATTCCGAGATACCTTCAGAAATGCCTTCCCGTGGTGAAGGAACTCTTGGAGGAGTCCTAGATTGAAATTCTGAAATCTCAGAAAGAGATCTTCAAGGAATCTCAGAAGAAGGGAGAACTCCTTGAGGAGCCTCAGAATCCTACTTGTGTTAAGAATGCCAAATGAAACTCCTGGTCAATCCCAGAAAAAAATCTCGGTGGGATCCTAGAAGAACTCCGCTAGGAATCCTAAAAGGAACATTTGTAGAAATCTCAGAAAAAAAAAACCAAAAGAAATCTCAAAAGGAAGAATTCAATAAAAAAAAGCCCCTTGAGAAATCTTTAAGGGAACTGCTCGAGGAGTTCCAAAAGTAAATCTAACAGGAATCACAAAAGAACTCCTGAATTAATCTCAGAAAGAACTTTAGAGAATAGGAGGCGAACCAGCTCTGAAGCTGAAAACCTTTTAAATAAAGATAAAAAGAACTTAAGAGAAGAATGAACTGGAGGAATCTCCGAAGGTACTCCTGGTGGAATTCTAAAAAACTGCCTGAGAAATCTCAGGAATGTTCCTTTCTTAAGGAATTCCAGGTTTCCGCCAGAATTTTCTTCCGAGGTGCCTTGAGTAATTCTTTCCGGGATTTTCCCAGGAATTTGATCCAGGTGTTTCTTCCAGGATTTCTCCAGGAAATCCTTTTGACATTCATTCAGAAATTCATTGCTCCAGGAGTTCTTCTTTGAATTTTTACGAGAATTTCTACCTGGAGTACTCAGGTGTTCCTTCTCGTATTATTTCAGGAGTTCCTGTTGGGATTCCTTAAAAAGTTCTTTCAGCGGTTCATCCTTTTGAGATTCCGAGGATTCCCCCTGGTGCTCCTTCACGGTTTGTTTACGGAGTCATTCTTCAGGACTCTTCTCGAAGATCAATCAATAGTTTCCTTTTGAATTACTAAAGGAACTCCTTCCGAGATTTCTCAAGGAACTCCTTCTCATGGAACTTATTCCTCATTTTTAAGATTCTTTCTTCTAAAATTATTCCAGGAGCTCTTCCTAAGATTCCTCTAGAAGTTCCTTCACCGGTTTTACTCAGAATACTTTCTAGATTTCAATTTTCTACTGAGATTAACATAAAGTTGCTTCTAAGATTTCTCCAAGAATTCTGACTAAGGATCACCCAGAAGTTTCTTCAGTAAATCATCGAGGAGTTATTCTTGAAATTCACCCAGGTCCTCCCTCTAGGATTCCTCCAGGAGTTCTTTTTGAGGCTCCTTTCTGGTTTCGTTTTCTATGTGATCCTTCTGTGATTCCCCTATGAGTTCCTTCTAGATTCTTCCTGGATTACTTCCGGGATTTCTCCATTAACTCCTTCCAAGAATTCACCAGTATCTTCTTCTAGAACTCCTCAAGGAGTTATTTCATGGGTTTCTCTCATAGTTCGTTCTGATATTCCTTCAGAATTTTCTCCTGGGATGAACCGGGTTTTTGTTTCACCATTCTTAAAGTTCTATCTTTCTTCGCCTAAGGAATTAGTCCCGAGATTCCTTTAGGAATACTTTCCAGGATTCCAAATGAGATTCCATCAGAAGTTCCTTCTTGGGTTTCTTCAAGAATTTGCTCTGGGATCATCCAAGAAATCCTTTCGGGAATCCCCAAAGAAATGATTAAGATATTTCTTCTAGAACTTCTTCCTCAATTTTTCCAGGAATTTCTTCTGGAATTCTCCTTAGAGTTTCCTCTGTAGTTTCTGCAAGTTTTCCGTAATTCCATTCTGGAATTCTCTCGGATGTTTCTAATAGAAATCTTCCAGGAGTTTATTACAGAATGCCTATACGATTTTTCTAAAGGAATATCGTATGGAATCCTAGCATGATTTTTTTTAATACAGGTCTGGCTTGAGGAAATCCTCCAACAATTTCTCAAAATAATTCCTCCAACTACGTACCTCTAATACTTATTGAAGTTATAGCGATTTTACTTCCAGAATACCACTGTAATGTTCAGACACACTCTAATAGAAACTCTCTCTTGTGACTCACGGGGTCACAATTGAATTCTTACTGAATTTGGCTGAAAGTGATACCAAAGTTTGTTCCCAATATATCTTTTGAAATTCCACAACCTTTTTCACAGGATTTCTACAAATTCCGCCTACCGTAGACTGAACCACAAGTTTCATCAAGTCAAAGTGGCTACACCAAGCAACACATATATTATATGAGAGTAACGACAGCGCAGATTTTGGTTATATAGAAGGTAATTTGTCGTAATTCTAAATTAGCGGTAGAATGACGTCATGTTATCTTTTATACAACCAAAGCTTGCGCTACCGTTACTCTAATATAACATGCGGGTTGCTTGGGACGCAAGCTGTGCATCGTAATTAAATAGAGCTGACCAAATTAAGTCTACGGTAACATATCGTCAACCACTCCGTATATCATGTTTTATATGTAATGCTAATATTGGGCCCATATAGCCGAGGCGGTAAACGCACGGGTATTCAGCATGACCATGCTGAGGGTGACGGGTTCGATTCCCGGTCGGTCCAGGATCTTTTCGTAAAGGAAACTTCCTTGACTTCCTTGGGCATAAAGTATCTTCGTGCCTGCCACACGATATACACATGCAAAATGGTCATTGGCAGAGGAAGCTCTCAGTTAATAACTGTGGAAGTGCTCAAAGAACACTAAGCTGAGAAGCAGGCTTTGTCCCAGTGAGGACGTTACGCCAAGAAGAGAAGAGGAGAGGATGTAATGCTAATACGATGAGAGTGACGTTGCTAATAAAGTTAATGTCACTCCGCTTCGTCCTGGGATGGGATATTGAAATTGCCGCCTTATGACCTGGCTCGAAAGTCTAGGCTTAAACGCCATTGCTGTCTCTCGATCCATTGTGGTTGCCCATGAACTAACTCTTGATGAAACTCTAGAAGGAGTAACTGATTATATTCCTCAATATATTTCTGTAAAAACTATGGGAATTCCTTCATACAGCTTAAATTTCAACGGAACTGAGTTTTTCCTAAGGAATCCAAGGAAAATCCAAATTTCGTAGACGTAGAGTCTAGTATTTTTAGAAGAACCCCTTTGATCTCTGTCTTCCTGAAGGAGTACTCTAAGTCATTTCATGAGAACCGTGAAGGCACTAATGAAGGAACTCCTGAAGAAATTCTCCGTGAAAATTGATAAATTCCTGAAAATCTCAATCATGGCATTTTCAGAGGTACTTTTGAATGAATTTCAAAAGAATTTCTGAATATATTTGCAGTGGGGAGGGGCTTTCCATAAATTTCAGTTATTTCCGGAGTAACTTCTTGAGCCACTCAGAGCAAACCCTTAGTGAAATTCTCAGAGGAACTTCCGGAAAAAAAATATCTCCTGATAGAATTACTGCAAAAAATACCACTTTCCCGAGAGACGAACCAGCCAAGGGCTGAAAGTCTCTTAAATGAAGACAAATCAACCACTTTCCCAATCGAATATCCACAGAAATTACCAAAAAAAAATGTTTAAAGGAATCTAAAAATGAATTCTCAAAGGAGTTGCTAAATAAATTGCAGGAGCAATTTCCAGTGCTGTCATGATACAATCAGAGTTGGCTACACAAGGTTTTGAAATTTCAGCAACCCCATTCCTAGCTTAACCTTCCAGCACGCGCGCTATCAAGCAGCTGAAACTGCACCGCGCTCTTGCTGTATATGACGAGCGAGGTTTTTTGGTAGTGTTGTACTTTTTACAACGGCGCGCGCGCTGAAGGGTTAAATGAAGTTCTATGATAAGGAACTTTTAGAGGTTTCCAGTTAGCTTTGTGTATAAGTCTAAGGATCGCAAATTCGGACACGACCGGTTCAATCCCAGATCCAGGCTGGAGCATTTCTCGATTTCTCTGGGCTTTTAGTGTATCATTGTGGTTGCCTCACAATATACAAATTCATGTAATGACAGGCAAAGAAAGTCTCCTCAAATCATAACTGTGAAAAAACTCAAATAATACTAAGTTGAAGAGAGGCACACCAAGTTCCAGTGAGAACATAGAGCCACAAAGAAGAATATGATAAGGAACTTTGAAGAACTCCAAAAAAAGCATTTTCTAAAGGAATTCCTGAAAAAACTGTATTTTTGTGGGGATCGCGCAAAAAAATTCTAATAAAATCACTAAATGGTTTCTGTAGAAATTCATGGGACTTTGTTGAAGCAATCAATGCAAGATTTTGTGAAATTTTTCAGATATAGCAAGTGAAGAGACTTAAGAAATCCTGGTAAAAGTATCCAAATTAATCTTCGATGTTTTTAGAAGCCCGTAGAGGAATGTGTAGGGTCAGTTGTGTCGTAATCCTTGTATAAATTTCTTTAGACATTTCAAGGTGAGAAAGGGAAGTTACGGGGGGTCTCAGGAGGTTTAAGGGGGTACACGGAAATCTCAGTGGCATTTCAGGGGGTCCCAGGAAGATTAAAAGGGATACCTGATAGTCTCGGGGCGTTTCAGAGGTATTCAAAGGCTCCCAGGGGATTCCAGGGGGTCTCGGCGATTTAAGGGTTACCAGGAGATCTCACGAGCGTTTCAAAGGATCTCAGGGCATTCTATAGGGGATCCAGGGGGTCTCTGTCGAAACTCCTTACTCCTGAAACCGTATGAAAAGTCCCTGAAGCCCCCTGGAACCTATTTTTTTTTATCTCAAGAGCTGGTGACTCAATGAGTAACTTGGAGTAACCTTGAGGACGCCACTAGCAATTTCCAAAGATAATAACTAAAGGGTTTTCCAAAGGATTCACTACCAATGGGTTTCTCGAGCAATTTATAAAGAAATGTTTAAAGGGCCCCTACACAATTTCACAAAATTCACTTCAGAGAGGTAACCGACTGCGCCATGAAACCCGTCACCATCAAATGTTTGATTCCAAAATCTTCTAGAGTTGTGTGGTGTTGATGGTTTTTAATGATTACGAGTAACACTTCACAATGAGTAGGGGAGACTGAGGAGACTTGATCCCTGGGGAGACTTGTTCCCCCCATATTTGCTCGGATTCAAAAACATTTTTCTTCTAGCATAATTTTTCCAAAACTACTCCTGGACAAACGACTATGTTTTGGCTACAAGTTATTTCGATTGTACATTGCATTATTTTTTAACGGTTGATGGTTTGTTTTCAGTCCTTCAGAAATCTTTTATGCGATTCCGAAAAATCTCAATAACTTTGTGAAAATTAAACCAAACCGTGTCAAAATTTCACAGCACATAGATTCAATAGAATACTTTTAAACTTATTTATCCAAATAAGGTTGTTGTTAACATATTATAATTAATTCAGCTTAGTATACAGAACAGCGACATGGGGAGACTTGATCCCTCGAGGATTACACACACATTATACATGTGAAAAATAAAATTCTATTCGGAAGCCTCTATTTACTTGGAATTCTAGTCTATTCAACGATAAAATATGTCAGATAATCATAACTTTAGTACAAACCAAGAAAAGGGGGATCAAGTCTCCCCATTTTGAAAATACGGCATATCCTTAAAAATATAAGGAAATCTTACAACTTCGAACACTTCAAATTCATCGAAAATACAAGAAAACTCGAAAAGAAAATGAATAGGAAGCCTCTGGAATTATTTTCCCTTTAAATAAACCATGAGCTCAAAGGGGGATCAAGTGTCACCCATTTTTGAAAAATACATCATAAGACATGCCTTCACAAAAACACAGTTTTGAAAACTTCAACAGTAATTTAAAGGCCTTCTGTTGTGTATTAACTTGCAATAGATGTTTACCTGTCATTTTGTACGGAAATCGGATCTAGTTTTGTTTTTTTAAGTTTCAGGTAAATTAAGAAAAAGAGATCAAGTCTCCCCAGTCTCCCCTACTAGTTACCCGAGCAAAGTTCAACAACAAAATTAAAGCAAATCGAAAATATGATTTGTATTCAGCAACAAATTGATATCACATTTTGATATCAGTTTATCTTTACATATTTTGATTTCAAATTTTGTTCCCAGTTTGCTGTCATTTTAAATTAATTCGAATATTTAGTGTGAGAATGGGTTTAAATCTTCAAGAAAACAATATAAAGTAATTCTAGAGATATATCATTAGTGCAATTACATTATTGCATTTATGTTTTGATATCCACAGAAAAACTCAACATTTAACGATTTTTTCATTTTTCTTGCGCTGATAACAAAAACAGCTATCAATTTGCTATCATCGATAGCAGGAATTGCTTTCAATTTGCTATTACAGGAATATTTTTCTGCTCTCATTTTTGATATTTTAACCGTTAAAACGACCAAAACGACAACAACTTGAGCTATCAAAATTTGCAATATCACAACATCAAAATTAGTTTTCAATTTGCTATCAGACTTTACTCGGGTAAGTACTAGCATACGTTGAAACTCACGTTTCAAATAAGTTTTCAACAACATTTTCGTGACATTGAAGGGATCTATAGTTTTACCAAAAATTGGTTATTCAACCCCTCTGTGCACCGGATGATGCTGGTCGCTGCCGGTCTTGCCGTGGTAAGGTGGATCACGACCGTGTTGGTAGGAGAAAGCCCTTACAGGAAAGACGATGATGGTATAAATCATTACACCCTCGACTACTCCAGAGGGCCCAACCGAAGAACATACACACATCCCGGATTGTGCGGGTGGGAGGGGAAATTTATGAGTGCCTCAAGTCAAAGTGGCAAGCAGCAGCATAGAGAGACAGAGTGCGGATCTCCCTCGAGGTGAGGTGAAGGTTTTCATGACTGGTGTTACACGCGGCAGCAGGTACCTTCCTACATACATCTAGGTTTAATGGTTTTCAGGAAACATCACGAAACAATTGGTGGAAAGTTGGCGGTAGCTGCGAGTACTAGCTGCTGTGGGAGGGATTGTTTTAAGATGTAATAAAATATTAAATTTTATTGTGCTGCCGGTGTGTCTTTGGGAGGTAAATTGGTCTAAGAAGTTGCACGCAGAACATTGTCTAATACTGCAAACCATGGGTGCCGGAACTCGAGTAGAAGGGTTTTGCTTGAGTTTAATTAAATGGATTTTCATTATGTGTCATAATCCATTCATGTCATGCATATTTACGATTCATGAAAGATATGCTTACACAATGAGGAGTTACGAAATTTTCTATAAAAAGGTAAAAATTCTACTGCTGTCGATTATTGATGAAATCAACATTGGAACTTCGCGTTGTACATACAATTGTGAGGCCACCATGAGTTATATACCGCAGGCATCTATTAACCCGTAAACACCCGGGACGATCTACTTTCGGTAGAAATGCAATATCTTCTTTGTTTTAAAACATTTTACCCCGGTTTTTTTTTATAGTCAAGGGGAATAGTTGTGCTAAGAAATGCATGGTACCTCCCCCCTTTGCACCCTCCCCCCTCTTGCGGGGAGGCGAAAATACGTGGTTTTTTTTTTGTATTTTTTATAAATTCTACATGTTTTTGCTGAAATTTCATCGTTTTGCTAATCATCAATAGTTTTCACTGATCCTAGACATGCAATGTATTACTACCCATCATAGTCTGTTGAAGTTTTGATCCCAGAGCTATTCTAAGGCCTCCAAAGTACTCCGAAGTTTGTGACACAAATCTAACAATCTCAACCAAATTTTATGCACAATGAATGATTACAGAACATTGTCTACGGTACTCAAAAAGTCTCAAAGCACCCCTCAAATATTCATGGTACATGAATTGGGTGATCTAGGTCATCCAAACTACTCTGGAATTCATTTTCTTAAGATCTAAAACATCTACCATCGTTCACTCTGTCCAAGAAATTTAGACACGTTGATGTCCATTACACCTCACAATGCTATGAGCAACTTGAAATTGTGGTAGTTGGACATTCTGTGAAATACAAATGACCTCCAATACACTTTGTAGCTTGGCTTACGATATCTACATACTGTCTCATGCTTGAGTTGTGAAAAATTCTCGTGGAATGTAGTATTTAGTGCTGATGGAACATCGGTGCACATCAATAATTCTTTGGTACATTTATGGGATATTCCAGGCTTTCCAAACTATTCTGGAATTAGGAACTTCAAGGTCTACAGGCTCTACTCTTGTTTTTCTTCACTCTATCGGCATAATTCTTTCACGATTGTGTCTGTTGCACCTCATTATATTACGAGTATCTGTATTTGTTGCTATTTGGGTGTCCACTGGCATACAAATTGATTCAATGTACTTTGAAGTATGGGTCGCAATATCTGTAAATCTTAGGATATTTTTATTGTAGCGAATGCTCGCGGAATATAATCTACGCTACTCTTAGAACCTCAGAGTGCAATTCTGATAACTGAGCAACATTCACTTGGTGATCTAGATCATCCAAACTATTCTGGAACTAAGACCTTCAAGCTTTACACTCTTGTATCTCTTTACTTTATTCTTCTACGATTACCTCTGTTGTATCTCGTGATGTTTTGAGTATTCCTTTGTGTTGCTTGTGCATCCACTGACATACAAATAATCTTTATGGTATTTGAAAGTGGCGGAAATTACCCAAGCATTCCTCTACGCGTTCCTCGGAAATTCCGCCAGGAGTCCCTTAGAAATTCATCGTAATGTTCTCCGAGAACTTCCACGAGTTCCTAGGGAATGCCTCAGATCTTCCCGTGAAATTCTTCAGGAGTTTCCTAGCAGTTTCTCCAAAGTTTATTCAGGAGCTATGCTGGAATTCCTTCAAGAGTTTCTCAGGAATTACTTCAAGAACTTTTCGAAAAATCCTGCAGGAGTTCCTCGGGCATACCTCCAGAAATTCCCCGAGGATTCCACGGGAGTCCTCCCAACATTTCTCCAGGCATTCCCTTAAAACTCCTCAAGGAAATTTTCTCAAGATCTCATCCAGAAAATTCTCCTGGGATTCCTCCCAAAAGTTTTCTAGGGATTCCTCCAGGAATTTTCTTAGAAATTTTTCAAGGAATTCCTCAAGCGATTTCTCTAGAAATTCTTCCAGGAATTCCTTAAGGGATTCCTTCAGGGATTCCTTCAGGAATACCCCCAGGGATTCCTTCGCGAATTCCTCCATGAACTCATTAAGAAATTCAGTCAGATATTCCTCCAGGCATTCCTCCAGAGCTCCTTCAAGAATTCATCTAAGATTTCCTCCAACATCCAGGGATTTCTTCAGGATTCAATGGATTCTTCCAGAAATTCTTCCAGAAATTCTTCCAGGGACTCCTCCAGAGTTTCCTCCAGGAATTCTTCCAGGGAATACTCCAGAAATTTCTCCAGAGAATTCCTCCGGGTAATCTTCCCGGGTAATTTCTCCAGAAATTTCTCCAGGAATTTCTTCATGAATAACTGCTAATTTATGTATGAATTCATCAAGGGATTCTTTCAGAAATTCCTCCACAGTGTCCTCCAGAAATTCTTCCAGCAACTCGAACAGGGGTTCTTCCCGGAATTCCTCACAGGGATTCCTCCTTAAATAATTTCAGGGATTCCATCAGTCATTCCTCCAGCCCATGGATTCCTCCAGGAATTCTGCCTGGATATACTCCAGGATATATTCCAGAAATTCCTTCAGCAAATATTTCAGGGGTTCTTTCAGGAATTACTCCAGGAATGACTCTACGAACTCTTTCTGAAATTTTTACAGGAAATCATCTAGGAATTGCTCCGGGAAACATCCCAAGAAATCCTTCAAGTAATATTCTAGGAATTCCTCCAGGAATAATTGCAGGAATTTCGACAGGGATTGCTGTAGGAATTACTACAGGAATTTCTCCAGAAATTCCTTAAATTGCAGTTCTTGCGGGAAATATCTCACGTGAATTCGGAATTACTCGCATGAATTACTCAATGAATTCTTACAGGAAATAATTCATGACATCCTCCAGAAATTCCTCCAGAAAAAAAAATTGAAAAAAATAAATACTAAATTTCCTCGCAGTTCAAGGAAATCCTTAAGAATTTCCTTCCTCTAAGAATTTCCCAGGAAAATTACTACACGAATTCTTGCAGAAAGTGCTCCAGGAATTCCTCCAGAGTATTCTCAAGAAATTTCTTCAAGAAATTCTTGAAGAAACTCTTGGAAGTATTCTTGTAAATATTCTTGGAGGAATTCCTGGAGAAATTCCTAGGGAGATTCTTGGAGGGATTTATAAAGGAATTTTGACATAAATAAAGCAGGTCTTGGAGAGATTCTTATTAGAGTTCATGTTGAACTTCTTGAAAGAATTTCTGAAAAAAATCCTTGAAGGAATTCTCGGTGGAATCCCTGGAGTTGTTCCGGGAGTATTTACTTGAGGAATTTCTGGAGGTTTCCTGAGGAATATAGGAGGTATTCATAAAGGAATTTCTGAAGGACTTTTCAAATGAATTTCTAAAGGAATTTCTTGAAAAATCCCTGGAGGAATTTCTAGCGAAATTCCTGAAGGGATTATTGGCAGATATCTTAGAGGGTTCTCTGGTAAAATTCTTGGGAAAGGTACAGTAGGATTTTTTGGAATTCCTGGAGGGATTCTTGGAAGAATTCTAGACAGATGTCTTGGAGGAATTTCTGGATGAATTCTGAAGGAATTTCCGGATCAATTTCTGGGGGAATTGCTGGAGGAAACTCTGGAGGAGTCCCTGGAAGAATTTCTGGAAGAATCCCTTGAATCCTGAAGTAATCCCTGGGTTAGTTGCTGGAGGAAATCTTGGAAGAACTTCTGAGGGAGCTCTGAAGGAATGCCTGGAGGAATACCTGAATGAATTCCTGGATGAATCCATGAAGGAATCCATGCAGGAATTTCTGGGGGTATTCCTGGAGGAATCCCTGGACGAACTTCTAAAGAAACCGCTGAAGGAATCCCTGGAGAAATTCTTAGGAAAATTCCTGGAGGAATCCCTGAAAAATTCCCTGGAGGAATTTCAGGAGAAATTTCTGGAGGAACTCTTGGGGAAACTTCTTTGATGAGTTTTTAAGGAATGCATGAAGAAATCCTTGGGGACTTCCGTGGAATCCTCGGGGAATTCCCGAGGAACTCCTGCAGGATTTTTCGAAAAGTTTTTGAAGTAATTCCTGAGGAACTCCTGAAGGAATTCCAGCATAGCTCTTGAATAAATTTTCGAGAAACTGCTGGCAAACTCTTGAAAAGTTTCACGGGAAGTCTCGAGACATTCCCTAGGAACTCGTAGAGATTTTCTCGGAGAATATCACGATGAATTTCTGAGGTACTCCTGGAGGAACCTCCGAGGAACGCCTAGAGGAATTCTTGGGTAATTCCGACACTTCCAAATACCATAAAGAACATTTGTATGTCAGTGGATGAACAAGTAACACAAATACTCAACAAATTATGAGATACAACAGAAGTAATCGTGGAAGAAGGACATCGATAAAATAAAGATATACAAGAGTAGAGCTTGTAGAGCTTGAAGGTCTTAATTTCAGAATAGTTTGGATGACCTAGATCACCAAGTGAATGTTGCTCAGTTATCGGAATTGCACTCTGAGGTTCTAAGAGTAGCGTAGATTATATTCCGTAAGCATTCGCTACAATAAAAATATCCTAACATTATCTGTATTACGACTCATACTTCAAAATACATTGAATCAATTTGTATGCCAGTGGACACCCAAATAGCAACAAATACAGATACTCGTAATATAATGAGGTGCAACAGACACAATCGTGAAAGAATTATGCTGATAGAGCGAAGAAAAACAAGAGTAGAGCCTGTAGACCTTGAAGTTCCTAATTCCAGAATAGTTTGGAAAGCCTGGAATATCCCATAAATGTACCAAAAAATTATAGATGTGCACCGATGTTCCATCAGTACTAAAGACTACATTCCACGAGAATTTTTCACAACTCAAGCATGAGACAGTATGTAGATATCGTAAGCCAAGCTACAAAGTGTATTGGAGGTCATTTGTATTTCACGGAATGTCCAACTACCACAATTTCAAGTTGCTCATAGCATTGTGAGGTGTAATGGACATCAACGTGTCTAAATTTCTTGGACAGAGTGAACGATGGTAGATGTTTTAGATCTTAAGAAAATGAATTCCAGAGGAGTTTGGATGACCTAGATTACCCAATTCATGTACCATGAATATTTGAGGGGTGCTTTGAGACTTTTTGAGTACCGTAGACAATGTTCTGTAATCATTCATTGTGCATAAAATTTGGTTGAGAATGTTAGATTTGTGTCACAAACTTCGGAGTACTTTGGAGGCCTTAGAATAGCTCTGGGATCAAAACTTCAACAGACTATGATGGGTAGTAATACATTGCATGTCTAGGATCAGTGAAAACTATTGATGATTAGCAAAACGATGAAATTTCAGCAAAAACATGTAGAATTTATAAAAAATACAAAAAAAGCCACGTATTTTCGCCTCCCCGCAAGAGGATGCAAATAAGGGGGGAGGTACCATGCATTTTTTAGCACAACTATTCCCCTTGATTATAAAAAAAAATCCAGGGTAAAATGTTTTAAAACAAAGAAGATATTGCATTTCTGCCAAAAGTAGATCGTCCCGGGTGTTTGCGGGTTAACGAAGATCTGCAATCATTAACTGTTCTCCACTGATACACAACAGATTTCACTGGCGTACAGAATTCACGTTATAAGAGGCTGTTCATAAACCACGTAGACAAAATTTTGACCGATTCCAGCTGCATCTAGGATGGTGATGGTCATCCTCTAAATTTGTGCAAAGAGAAACTTAACTTACTTTATATGACATACTGTCATATAATGTAAGTTAAGTATCTCTTTGCACAAAATACATCTTTGAGCAAACAGTATATCAGTAATGTCTTCAATAACTTCTAACAGATTCCAATCAATCCCCTAATATTCGCTGTACTATGAAATCTGCGTTACTAATGTTAAAGCAGCATGTTTCTGAGAAATTGCTAGGTAAAACTAGAACCCGCTCTTTAAAATTGTATGTTTAACAGCAATAACTCAATAGGCTCCTAAAGGCCTATCTCAATTTCTGCATAATTCGATCGAGCATTGATTAAAACGACATGTTTACTCATTTTTTAAGTATTCCTATTAGGTAAAGCCCGTAAAATATATTTTCAAAGATTTTAATAATTTTTGCAACGCTCCTTGTTTAGCACTCAATTTAGGGTAAATTTTGTTAACCGTGTATGTCAAACAGGAACATTTGTTGTCAAAAGTGAGCCAATGTTACGTTTCACTTTCGTTACGTCAAGGTTGACCTCGAATGTCAAACAAGACCTGCTCACCATTGTTTTATTTTCGAGTTTATTAACTATTCTGTCATTGTTTAAGCTCGGAAAAATTACCATTGAGATCAGAAAAACATGCTCCTTCGTGTTATGCAGCAAAACCGGGAAAATATTTTTCATTTTAGGACCCTATTGAAACATCTCCCAGTGAGCAATTAGCAATCTTGCAGATCCTGACTAGTACAGAGAAGAGAGCAAAACATGTGTTAACATCAACGTGTCAATCAAAGCATGGGTGCGGCAGTGAAACAATCTGGCAGCCGTCATAATCGTCGATGTCTTCAGCTCGTACAGCAGTCAGTCAGTATTGAAAATGGTACTATGGCTACTTATACCTATAAGAACCCCCATCTCAGAATCGGTCAGAATTGGAACGAAATTACTTGGAAGTGATGGAAACTACGACGGCGACGATGACGACAACGGCCACCACACCAGCAGCAAGAAGTCCAGACAAGGTCAAATAAATAATGCAACAAAAAGCGACATGCTTCAATAGATAATTGCCCATGGAGAGACGGTCTCCAGTCAGTCAGTCAGTCACATGTAAAGCAGATACCTCTAAGTAGGTACCTACCTACTACTTGGGTACCTCGAGAGCGAGCTAACACGAAGCCGGTCGGTCGGTGTATGGGGATATCCATGCGGCGACGACGGCTTAACTGAGTGAAAACTAATACACTAGAGAGGAGGTTGGGGTTTTCTGTGTGTATACTACTAGCTAGGTATCATTTCGAAGCAAGGGGGATCTGATACAGCGGCGTTTGTATCTCTTTACTACCGTGTACGGTGAAGGCTTTTTTCTTCGACATGGTGATATGACAGAAAACAACGCGACAGACGACTCTATTTATTAAATTGGTTTAAGAGTAGCAAGGTCATGAATTTGGTTGACTATGTTTTATTTTTATTGATTTGAAATCGTCTATTCTATTCGAAGCATAAGCATCGGTTTCCGTAGTGTAGTGGTTATCACGTCTGCTTCACACGCAGAAGGTCCCCGGTTCGAACCCGGGCGGAAACATACTTTTTACTAACTTGTCAATTCTTATTTTGGCAATTGTTTTTGATATTGAGCCAATTTTATTTCTTTTTCTTCTATGCATCTCTTTTGCCTAAGAATCACAATAAACTCATAGAACATGTTTTATTATCAGATTTTTTCTTTCATTGATTCAAGTGAGCAAAAACAAATTGAAAATACCTAACACATTTCGTAGAAGATTGATTCTTGAGATTTCTGCATTTCAGGTTTTGATGCAATGTTGATCTGGAATTCGCATGCGTTTGTCCTTAATAGTTATTTATGTAACGAGTTGCAAAAAGTTGATTTTTCAGCACGAGTCGTACATTTATCCAACGAGGCTTGCCGAGTTGGATAAATACGAAGAGTGCTGAAAAAATCGAGTTTTGCAACGAGTTCCATACAAAATTTTATGCAATGGGTTTTTTCATTATACAACGCATTTGAGTTGCATAATATTCATAATGCAACCCGAATGAGTTGCATTATGAACATTATGCAACTATTTTTCATTATGCAACTCATTTAAGTTGCATAATGAACCAGTTCGGAAAAATTGGCCATTATGATACCAAAATGAGTAATATAAAATAGAAATTATGATACTGAATTGCATAAATGCTTGAATGTAATCTATTTAATAATAAATTGCAAAAAAAAACCTTATTGCAAACTTTCATCCTATTATTTTATATAACTCTTAAATGGGCAACTTCCAAACACATCGCATGACTTGTACACTTTATCCTCTAAATCTGTTATTCACTTCAAATCTTAGAGTATTACATCTCATTCGAAATATGGTTTTCTTGTGGTTTTCAGTATGCAGGGATGGCATTCACCATCTGCAAAGAGTTACATTAACTTGCTACTATCTCAGTTCATAAGCATGCTATCAAAAAACAATGTATGGATGACTTTTACCTTGTAGTTTTATCTGAAAGTTTGCCGAATATCATAACGAACATCAGAACACGCATGCTCAACTCGTGAGCGAGCTGTGAAAGCAACTCTCCACGCCGTGAATCCAAAACGAAAAGATAGGTTTGTTGATTGTTTTTCGTTTTGGCTTCATTCATTGTGCCCCGTTTGAAAACTTAGATCAGACAGACAGACAGACAGACAGACAGACAGACAGACAGACTAGAGGTGGGAGCTAGGGGCTTGTTCCCTAGCGCCAATGAAAAACCACCAGTTGGCACTTTCTCTGCCCCCTACACCCTCTAGGAGGTGGAAAAGTGACCGAGCGCCTAACTCCATAGGTGGCTCAAAAGAAGGCGTGCCGCTGAGCACAATAGGACCGATACCAGTTAGGTCCTAATTACGGTATACTGGCTGCAAAGACTAGGATTTCCCAAGGATTTAATCAACACGACGCTATGGAGCTGGTTTGCGTATTATTCCACTTCCTTACTAAGAATGGGTGACACCGTTCTGAAACGGCATTTGGGCTAATGGTACGTTTGCCCCCGTCCCGTTAAAACCGTGGCTGGCCTCCTAGTACGTTCAAAACTCGCCACCTTAGCTGGTGGAAAGTAGGCTCAGTTGAAGATTCCTGACTAGCGTCGATCGGCTCTGATCACGGTACCCCATGAAGGACCGTGACAACCTTATCATGGCCTCCCTGTTACATAGACAACCATGAGATCAACAGACGACTACTTACGACGAGTGGAGATAGCGGCTCGGAGGGGGGACCCGAAAAGCATGGATAAAGATAACGACAACAACAACATCAACGGCAAAGGTGCGGAGAATCCGTTCGCAAGAAGCGGTCTGGCGAGGTCGCCGACAGAACAGAACCAGCAGATGCAACAACAGGAGCGGGAACAAGAGCTGCACGAGCAGCAGAAGCTAGAGCAGGAGCTGTGTGACCAACAGCAGCGCGAACAAGAACAGAACGAGAAGCAGCAGCAACGACAGCTGCGAAGCGCATGGAATGTGTTTCCAAAACAATCAAAGGTGGAAGCTGCGAAAACTGTAGCGGACGAACTCCGTGAGTTCGTTAACAAAAGGCACAACGTGCACAAGGATATCAAGGACCTCGTTGCAAGGATCCAAGGTAGCCTTGGGTCAGCCATCAAAGACTGGAGAAGGCTGATGCAGAGAGCGGAAGCTGCTGAAACCGAGTTGGCGGCGACTAAGAACGCCCTGGCAGCAGCGGTACTACAACAGGCGAAAACCGGAACAGCCCCCGGTAGAGGTACCAAGACGAAAGGAAAGCCATTGAGGATGGATAGCACACCTGCATTCACCCCAAAGAGAACCAGATCATCACCTGGAGATGAAAGGCTCGCAGCACCCAAAAAACAAAAGAATGCGGATGCAAGACCGACGAACGAAGTGATTAGCGGTGGAAAGGGTGATTCCCCCTGGCGCGAGGTCCGGAACAGGAAGGACAGAAACAAAAAGGATAGCGCTAATACGCAAAAACCTATCAGGAGGAGGAAGAAAGGTGAAGCGGTCATCGTAAAAACCAGCGAAGACACGTACGCCGACGTCTTGCGGGCCATGAGAACGGATCCGCAACTCAAGGAGTTTGGTGATGACGTCCAGAAGATCAGACGAACCCAGGCAGGAGACATGATCTTCGAGTTGAAAAGAGACTCGAAAAACAGAAGCTCAGCGTATAAAGAGCTTACAGAGAGAGTAATGGGCGAAAAGGTGCACGTGAAAGCCATGTGTCCCGAAGCGACGCTCCAATGCAAGGATTTGGACGAGATCACCACCGAGGATGAAGTGAGACTCGCCATGAGGGATCAATGTAACTTGGAAGGCGTGGAAATGACGGTACGCTTGAGAAGAGGACCGTTTGGAACGCAGGCAGCGTCGATAAAGCTTCCAGTAGACGCAGCCAACAAAGCGATGACCATCGGCAAAATCAAAGTCGGTTGTTCAGTTTGCCCACTGAGGTTCTCCCAGCGACCGGAAGGGTGCTACAGGTGTCTGGAATACGGCCACCTGGCGCGGAACTGCAAAGGAATCGATAGGAGTAAGCTGTGCAGGTGGTGCGGTCAGGAAGGTCACAAGGCGCAAGACTGCAACAACGAGCAAAGATGTCTGTTTTGTGTCGACAAAAGTCGCAACAGACACGCGACGGGAGGCCCTAGATGTCCGGCCTTTAAGCAGGCGAGAGGTACTAAACCGCAGTGGAGGTAACTCAACTAAACCTCAACCATTGCGACACAGCACAACAGTTGCTGTGGCAATCCGTATCGGAGTCGAAGTGCGATGTGGCTATCCTTTCTGAGCCGTATCGTATACCAGCTGGAGACGGTAACTGGATCGCAGATAAGGCGAAGACAGCTGCTATATGGACGATGGGGAAGTATCCCATCCAGGAAGTAGTGTACCAGGCAAACGAAGGCTTCGTGATCGCCAAAATTAACGGAGTTTTTGTTTGTAGCTGCTACGCACCTCCTCGGCGGACTACAGAACGGTTCAACCAGATGCTAGACGAGATAACCGACAAGCTAGCCGACCGGAGACCGGTCGTAATCGCCGGTGACTTTAATGCCTGGGCGATTGAGTGGGGCAGCCGCCTCACCAACCCAAGAGGGCGTGTTCTGCTAGAAGCGCTAGCAAAGCTCGACGTGGACTTGGCCAACGTAGGAAGCACCAGCACCTACCGAAGGGATGGTCGAGAATCAATAATCGACATCACCTTCTGTAGTCCCGTGCTGGCGCGAAACATGAACTGGAGGGTTTGCGACGGATACACTCACAGCGACCACCAGGAGGTCCGGTATAGTATTGGATCACGGCCAGGGAGTACACTAACTGGCAGTCAACCTCGCGATCGAATGTGGAAGACGAAGCAGTTCAACAAGGAGCTGTTCGTCGAAGCTCTCAGAAGAGAAGATCCGGGGTCTAATCTAAGGCCGGAGGAGCTAACGGCAGCGCTGGTGCGTGCGTGCGACACAACCATGCCTAGAAAGTTCGAGCCAAACCATAGACGTCGTCCGGCATACTGGTGGAATGAAGCGCTTCGGGACCTCCGGAAAGCCTGCCTCAAAGCCAGGAGACGAATGCAAAGAGCTAGAACCGACGGTGAGAGAGAAGAACGTAGAGTAGTGCTGCGAGCCGCAAAAGCTGCTCTGAAGGAGGAGATCAAGCGGAGCAAGAAAACAAGCTTTAAGGAGTTGTGCCGGGATGCTGATGCAAACCCATGGGGAGATGCATACAGAGTGGCGATGGCCAAAATCAGAGGCCCAGCGGTACCCGCTGAGACA